>NC_079494.1:23958148-24258148 GCF_030052815.1 Hevea brasiliensis
TTTCACATTCAATTGGCCTCATACCAATTGGAGCCCCATAATTTCAGTTAGAAGTCAAAAACCAAACTGGACTCATTGAGTCCCACAACCTGCACAAGAAAGCACTCCCAATTTTCAATTTCCTCGAACTCCCAAACTACACATGTGATAAGTGCATAATTTATTAATTTTACTCCCATCACATTTAGTGTTTCTAGTGTATTTTTATGCGTAATTCAGTTGATTAAAGTATAATTATCATTTAGGCATATTTTTAGATAGTTGTTAGAATAATTATGTTAAATGGAGAAATTTTTAGCATTTGCATTAATTTGACCTTTCCTATGATTTTCAGGTGCTTCTGAAGTTGTGGGTCTCTGAATCCAATGCTATTTAATTCGTTGAAAAGCTAAGTTAGAGCACTACAAATGATAAAGAGGGACTAAAGCCCATATCAGTCTCTAAGGTTGTCAAAATTAGTTGTGAATCAAATACAAAAGCCTAGACATGATGTGTCATGACCAGTTTCAGTATTTATTTTGTATCTGGAGCTCTGGAGGTCCAAATGAAGCAAACCTAAGTCCAACTAAACCTTAAGAGCCACCTATACAATTTTTATGAAGGGCTGGAAGCGAGATGAGGCATATTTAATTATTAAAAATGGAAATGAAGTCGTTATTGTTTTTGCTCTGAAGATTTGGAGACACTATTTGTATGGCGAGAAATGTTATATTTACACAGATCATAAGAACTTGAAGTATTTGGGCACCAAGAAGGAATTGAATTTGAGGCAGAGGAGATGGTTAGAACTGATTAAAGACTATGATTGCTTAATAGACTATCAGCCAGGGAAAGCAAATGTAGTGGCTGACACCTTAAGTCGCAAGACTATGGCAAGTCTCAGAGTTTCTCCTTTGTCCATGATATATGAATTGAAAGTACAGCATGCCAGTTTAGAGATTGATGATGAGGGACAGACAGTAGTTGCATGGCATGTACAGCCAGTGTTGATTGATCAGATCAGAATGGCTGCTCAGAGTGATGTTAAATATCAGAAGCTACTGAAAGAAGTCCAGCAGGGCAAGAAACCTGAATTTTTTGTGAAAGATGATGGTATATTGCTACATCAGGGCAGAATGTGCATTCCTAATGATGCTGAATTGAGACAGATCATTATGAAGGAAGCACATGAGTCTCCTTTTGCTATGCACCCTGGTGGAACTAAAATGTACAGAGGGCTGAAAGAACATTACTAGTGGATGGGTATGAAGAGGGATATAGCTGAATTTGTTTCCAAATGCCTAACTTGTCAGTAAGTAAAGGCAGAACATCAAGTTCTAGCTAGTTTGTTACATCCTTTGCTAGTACCAGAGTGGAAATGGGAATGAATAACTATGGATTTTGTTACAGGACTTCCAAGAACACATAATAGTCATGATGCAATATGGGTTATAGTTGACAGATTGACCAAGTCTGCTCACTTTTTGCCAGTTCGGATGGACAATAGCCTGGAAAGATTGGCCACATTGTACATATATGAGATTGTAAAATTGCATGGAGTTCCAGTATCAATTGTGTCTGACAGAGATCCTCTAGATTCTGGAGTAGTCTTCAGAGAGCCCTAGGAACTATATTGAACTTCAGCACAGCATTCCACCCACAGACAGATCGCCAGTTTGTGAGGGTTATTCAGATATTGGAGGATATGCTACGAGCTTGTGTTATTGAGTTTGAAGGTAGTTGGGATACACACTTGCCTTTGATTGAGTTTGCTTATAACAACAGCTACCAATCAAGAATTGGAATGCCTCCATATGAAGCTTTGTATGGCAGAAAGTGTAGAACTCCCTTATGTTGGGATGAAGTAGGTGAAAGGAAGATGATTGGGCCATAAATTGTTCAGCAGACAGAGAAAAAGATCAGATTGATCAGAAATAGACTCAAGGCTGCATCAGACCATCAGAAGTCCTATGTTAATTTGAAGAGAAGAGATATTGAATATGCAGTGGGTGATAAAGTATTCCTCAATGTTTCTCCTTGGAAGACGATTATGAGATTTGGTAGAAAGGGGAAACTGAGTCCTCGTTTCATCGGACCATATGAGGTTCTGGAAAGAGTGGGTCCTTTGGCATATCGGTTGGCATTACCTCCGGAGTTAGCAAGGATACACAGTGTCTTCCATGTGTCCATGTTAAGGAGGTACAGATCTGACCCATCTCATGTACTATCAGTTGAAGAGATTGAGGTAAATCCAGACCTCTCCTATGAGGAAGAACCCATAAAAATTCTAGCATATGAGGTGAAGCAGCTGAGGAATAAATAGATACACCTGGTTAAAGTGCTGTGGAACCATCATTTAGGCAGGGAAGCTACTTGGGAACGTGAAGAGGATATGAGGAGACAGCATCCACAGCTGTTCAGAGACAAATGCCAGGTAAAATTTCGAAACGAAATTTATTTAAGGGGGGATAATTATAACACCCCTATGTTCAATAGTGCGTTCTACTGTTTCGGGGACCAGTGTTGTCCGGGCAGCTAGGATGCCTAGAACTACACTTCGATATGAGTGAGGAGACATACAATAATGAAATACAAGAAAAGAAAATACAAGAAAAACAAAGGAAAAATAATAGCAAAGAAATTTAACCAAGTAAAGCGAGCCGAGAACCCTAGCGATGGGTAACCGCACTGGGAAGTTGCAGCGTGGATTGTTGACTAGCCCTTGACTGCGAAGAACCCTGGAAAATATTTTTAAGACTTAAATAGACACCTATTGAAGTCTAAATACCATTAGAAATATCAAAGAAAAATTAATTAATTAGTACAAAGAAAAGTGAGAAATTGAAAAACGTACAAAACCTGGTGTTACCGAAAAATCGGGAATGCAACCCGAACAGGGGCATTGTGGTCATTTGACACCCCGAGTTGTCTTTTGACCTAAATGTCCATTAAAAATACATGATATTACACTTGGAAAATATAATAAAAAATTGAATTAGTGGTACCTAATGTAAATAGAAAAAATGGGGTATAAATGGAGTAATTAACACTTTAAAACATATTAAATCATTAAACTATGTTGAGTGGAGCACTATGGGATTAAACAATCACTATGTGGGTAGGTGTAAACCCACTAAGCATTTCATCTTCTTCATTCATTCTTCCATGCCGAAATGAAGAGCTTCAAATCCACCATTGCCAAATTGCTTGAAGCTTCCTAATCTCCTCCATTTCCACCTCCAAACACCAAAGTCACTTCACTAATTTTGATCCCCACCTCACAAGGAAGAAGTAGATACTAAATTCAAGGGAGTTTGGTGAAGATTTAACAAGCCTCATCAATAGGTAAGTTTGTGTTTTTGATTATTGTTTTATTAAAGTTTGTAAGGATGTTATGGGTATTTGATTTATAGAGAGATTTTTGAGGTTTGATGTTTAAAGGGGGATGTGTACTTTTGGCAGCCATGGAAACTCCTTGAAGACAGTTTATTTTTTCTTGTAAATGGTAGATTAAAGGGTTGATTAAATGTTTATGTGTGTAGGAAATTATTTGGGTGATGTATACTTAGTATATGTGAATGTGTATTTGAAATTTTAAGCTTGGAAATTAATGGAATGTAATGCATGAATCGGCAGCCTGGTTTGGTGAACCATAATGATGTTATTTCATGTTTAGATTATGGAATATTAATGTTGAATTTTGATAGTTGTTATGGCAGCTTGGGTATATGTGTGATGGTGTGAGGTTGGACATGTAAATGAGCATGAATAGGTGATTAAATTGTTGTAATTGAGTTTGACAAATTTTGCACTTTATGGTGTATGTTGAGTGTGATTATAAGCTGCCAAAATGATCAACAATATGTGGTAAAATATGTTTAGATTATGGTACAAACCAAAGTTGACATGAATGTGGAGTTTGGTAATGCTAAAAGTGACCTTTGATGAGAAATGAAGGAAATGCAATAGGGCAGTTAGGTTTTGGGCTTAGAACCTTAAGTATGTGGCTCCAATTGGTATGAGACCAATTGGAGGTGAAACTAGGCACAAAATGTGCCAACTTTCATGAAGGAAGCTTGCCAAAATTCTGCTTGTAAGGTAACTTGAAAAAGACCAAATCCGGATTAGTGTAATTAGGGACTGAAAATTGACTATTTGGGCAGCAGTTAGTATTTAGGCCATAACTCACTCAAAATAGGTCCAATTGACCTGAAATTTTGACCATGAATATTTAAGACCCATATCTACAAGTGTTATGAAGACACAAAAGCCCAGAAATGACCATAAGCAAGTCAAATAGCTTGCACAAGTTTGGGTCCAAAAACTGGCCGAACCAAAATTGACCTAAAATGACCTAAAGTGACCAATTTTGATGCATTTTGACCAGCAATAGTAAAATGACCATAACTTGGTCTACATAACTCAGAATGACCTGAAATTTTGCCCCGCATGCAATAAGACATAGATCTACAAGTTTTTAGTTTTGACCGAAACATGAAAACCGAGGGAACTAGGTCGTCCGGCTAGGTCAAACTAGTATCCAGGAATCTAGCAAATTGCAAGAAAATGCAATATACATAGAAATGAATTTGGTAACATGTACCAACCCTAAAAGACTATTGAATGTAATATATTAGTAACATTAAAACCTAATTTACCTAGAACGCATTGAGGGTCGAGATATTAGGTTGACTAAGCAAATAATAGAATTCAGTGAATTAATTATCAAGCATTATAGTTAGAGACAGTTTAAATGAGTACTGAAAAACTTCAAATTGTGTTTCTCAGTTAGCAAAGACTAGGGGAAAGGAAAGGAAACATTGAGTCAAGACCAGGAGACAGTTATCAGAGGTTTGTGCACAACAGATAATTCTTTTGAATTTTTCAATTGAAATGAATTATGACTATTTGTACATTATTGTTTTAAATTGTGGAAATGTGTTTGAATGGATACTTATTGCTTGAAAAACATTATAAATGGTTTGAAACTGTGAAAAATTGTTTGAATGATACTGATGGATACTTATTGATTGAAAAGCATTGGAAATGATTTGAAACCACGGCTATCATGTATATTAATTGTATTCCTCGCAAGCTTGTCTAGTGGGATGAATTGAATTCCCTCTCTGGCTGAAGTGTTGAGGTGAGTGCCTATTGAGGATGAATAAAATGAGTACTCATATTTTTGCTAGCTAGCTATGTTATTCCTCATTCGCCATGGCTTCTGGGACAAATTGAATACCTCATTAGCTATCAGCTTTTGGGATGAATTGAATTTGGAACATGATTAAGCTGTGTGTGATTTGTTGATATGTATTGTAAGATTGTGAAATGGAGTTTAAATTCTTATTGACATTCACTGTCTTTTAAATTTAACTATGTTTTGATTACTGAGATTTATTGTGATATTATGTTAAATTCCTTATGACATTATTGTCTTGAATTTAACTATGATTTTACGTATCCACTATTTATATGATTTGTGATTTGTGATTTAAAGTTGTATTTGAATAATGTTGTGCACCACTGAGACAATGTCTCAGCGATAGCTTTTCATTGCTGTCGCAGGTAGACAGATAGACAGGGCAGCAGACTAGGCTGCTAGTACATTCAGCAAGAGATCATTGAGTATATTGAGTATACCACATTTTGCATTTTGTACTGTAATGTATGTTCACTGTATGTATATATTGTTCTTGGTTTTGAGCAGTTGTAAATTAAAATTGTACATTGAAGTTGTAAAATAAATTATGAGTTATTTTGGCTTGTAAAATTTATACTGTATTTCTTTTATCTCAGTCCTTGAAAAATTATTGTGGATTTGCATTAAGAAATATATTGTGTTGTTTAACTGTTGGAGTTGAGATTGAAAAATATATTTGAAGTGCTTTTTATAGGTTTTCTGAAGAACTGTTTTATCCAAAATACAGATGGCACTCTACCCAAATTTTTAAGGAAAGTCCAAATAATTCAAATGTGTTAGCTCTTCACTTAAGTTCAAAAAATTTTTTTAACACTTGTAAAAGGTGCTCACCACTGTAAAAAAGAAGTAAGAAAAGTTTTAAAATCCTATGTAGTGTATTTAATGGGTTATCAGTAGACGAAGTTGGTAATTCATTAGGTATACTACGGGATCATGTTATACCTTACAGAGGGGTAGGGTGTGACATTAATAATTAGAGTAAACAAGAGTGCTGGGCTTGAATTGATGAGTATAGAGAAGTTAGGGGTTTTACCTCACTGTTTGATAAATTTACGTTAAGTTTTCAATAAGAGATAATTGTATTTCTTTTATCTATGATCGAGTCATGCATTGGAATGCGAATAACCTTAGATTGAAGTTTGTTTAAATTAAGAGTTTGATATTTAAATTTAGTTCTTTTCTTCTGATTTAGTGTTACAACCTCCCCCCCCCCTAACTTTTGCTCTTTTTTTGTTACACACGTGCATGAAATTTAGTAACTCAGTCTCTAGGGTTTGACCTGGATTTCCACTTACTGAAAAAAATATTTCATTACTGGTAATTTCAGTTAATTTAATTTTTGGTGGATCAGGCAACCATCAAGAATTTTGGTGTCATTGCCGGGGACTTAAAGTTTATTGGATTTCATGTTTTTAGTGTTAGGATATTCTCTTATTAACCTTATTTGTGAAGTGTTGCTGTTTTCAGGTTTTCGATAAAAATTACGGTATTTCTATTCATTGACAGATTTTTGGTTGAATTAGGAGGGCGCTCTATACTTTTTCTGAAGGAAATGACATTCTGATCATGACCAAAAAGTTTCATTGGCCCTGCCCTCTTGAGGCCAAATTCCATCATTTTCTAGGGTTTTGAGGAATTTTTCTGTTTTTACTTTGATTTCTTTTTGTTTATGATAAGAACTTCTCAATCTGGTGAGTTGATCTTTGATCCAGAAGTAGAAAAAATAGCTAAATAGTTGAGAAAATTGGCTAAGCAAGCTAGGCTGATTCCTAGTACATCTGAAGGAGTCCAATTTCCAAGGGAATTAAGTTTAGATTCAGATTCGCATTTCGATTTTTAAAATGAAATCATCGCTGCTAGAATTTTGAAAGAGTTGGCTGCTCCTGATCTAAACCAACAGCCTTTCTGTATTCAATACCCTACTTTAAATGGTGTTTTTGAGTTAAAATCTGGACTAATCCATTTATTGCCTAAGTTTTATGGTCTTTTGGGTGATGATCCACAGAAGCATTTAAAGGAATTTCATGTTGTTTTTTCTAGCATGAACCTCAAGGAGTTTCAGAGGACCAGATTAAGCTTTGAGCTTTCCCTTTCTCACTGGAAGGCACAGCTAAGGATTGGTTATGTTAACTTCCTTCTGAATTTATCAACTCATGGAATGGGATGAAGCAGATATTTCTAGAGAAGTATTTTCCTGCTTTCTGTGCTGCCAACATAAGAAAAGAAAATTGTGGCATTCGGCAGTACTATGGAGAGAGTTTGTATGAGTATTGGGAGAGATTTAAGAAGTTGTGTGCAAGTTGTCCCCGTCATTAAATAAGTGAGCAGCTTTCGATTCAGTATTTTTATAAGGGACTTATACCAATGGACCGCAGTATGATAGATGCTGTTAGTGGAGGAGCTTTGGTTGACAGCACACTAGAAGAGGCAAGAAGGCTGATTGCTAACAAGGCAGCAAACTCTCAGCAGTTTGGATTGAGAATGGATTACACACCTAAGAAGGTTAATGAGGTAAGTACATCTAACCTTGAGAAACAAATTTCTGATTTAACTTCTTTGGTGAGGCAATTGGCTGTAGGGAACATGCAAACAGTTAAGGTATGTGGAATTTGCTCAGGTTCTAGTCATGCTACTGACATGTGTCCTGCATTGCAAGAGGATGAATTAATGCAACATGCTAATGCAGTAGGAAATTATGGACAGCCACAATGTAGGTATGATCCCTTTTCTAATACTTATAATCCATGATGGCGAGATCATCCCAATTTGAGTTATGGGAATTAATCGATGCAAAATCGATACCAGCAGCAGAGACCACAAGTGAATCAACCACCTCTACCTCTGCCTCCCTCAAATCAAGATATGTCACTTGATGAAATTGTTAAGGCTTTGGCTAGCAATATACAACAGTTTCAACAGGAGACCAGAAATAGCATTCAAAACATAAAGAGGCAGATTGGTCAACTAGCTTTATCTGTGAGTAACCTTGAAGCTCAAGGTTCTAGAAAGCTTCCATCACAAACAGTCATGAATCCCAGAGAAAATGCGAGTGCTATAGTGTTGCAGAGTGGGAAATAAGTTGATAATCAGACTCCATATGAGCCAATGAAAAAGAAGAAGCAAGGAGTAAAAGAGTTTAAAGTTCCTGAAGTTAAGGTAAATACTGAACCTAAACTGAATAAGGTTAATAATTACATTCTTCCTCCATTCCCATGCAGGTTGGCTAAAACTAAGAAAGAAGAACAAGAGAAAGAAATTTTAGAGACTTTCAGGAAGGTAGAGGTTAATATACCTTTACTTGATGCGATCAAACAAGTTCTTAGATATGCTAAACTCCTTAAGGAATTGTGCACTACAAGGCGCAAGTTGAAGACTAATGAGAAGATCAGTGTGGGGGAAAATGTGTCGGCATTAATTCAGCGAAAATTACCCCCTAAGTTTAAGATTTAGGTTCGTTTTCTATTCCCTGCAGAATAGGTGATTTTAAATTTGAACATGCAATGGCAGATTTAGGAGCATCTATTAATGTCATGTCAAATTTAGTTTTTCAAACTTTAAATTTGGGTCCTTTGAAAGAAACCAGTGTCATTATTCAGTTAGTTGATCATTCTAATGCCTACCCATTGGGAGTAGTTGACGATGTATTGGTGCAGGTTAGAGAATTGATTGTTCCTACAGATTTTACATTCTAGATATGGAGGATAGTGTTCCCACATCAAAGTTAGCTTTGATTTTGTTTGGAAAACCTTTCCTAAAAACCGCCAAGACAAAAATTGATGCGGATGATGGTACCTTAACTATGGAGTTTGATGGAGAGACTGTCAATTTTAATATCTTTGATGCCATGAAGTATCCTACTGATGATCATTCTATCTTTTCTATTGATATTGCTGATACATTTGTGCAGGATGTTTTTGAGTTAGGCATGGAGGATGAGCTAGAAGTGGTGATTAGTCAAGGAATTCAAGAATTCAGTACCAATTAGCCATTAAGTGTAGAGGTTCAAGATGCAGTAATGGCATTGCAGTCATTACCTCATGTTCCAAAAAGGTATGGAGTATCAGGGATTGACTTACCTGTATCTCACACAAAATTGTTACCTTCTGTTATGCAGGCACCAGTTATTGAACTCAAGCCTTTACCTGATCATTTGAAGTATGTTTACTTGGGAGACAATGAGACACTTCCAGTTATCATGTCAAGCAATTTAACAAAGATTCAAGAAGAAAGATTGATTAGAGTTCTGAGATTACACAAGAAAGCGATTGGATGGACAATAGCTGACATCAAAGGTATAAGTCCATCAGTGTGCATGCACAGGATTTTACTGGAAGATGATGCTAAACCAAGTGGAGAAGCTCAAAGGAGGTTGTCACACCCTACCCCTCCGCAAGGCATAATATGATCCCGTAGTATATCTAATGAATTATCAACTTCGTCTATTGATAACCCATTAAATACACTACAAGGGATTTTAAAACTTTTCTTACTTCTTTTTACAATGGTGAGCACTTTTGACAGGTATTAAAATTTTTTTAACTAAAGTGAAACAAAATAACAAATCTGAGTGTCAATAGTTTTTGTAAAAATTTTTGCAGAGTGCCATCTATATTTTGAATAAAATAGTTCTTCAAAAACCTGTAAAAAGCACTTCCAATATATTTCTCAATCCCAAACTCCAATAAATTTGTTCAACACAATAAATTTCTCAACATTATTAATTCAGTTCAACAATCAATTTTCCAGTGTTTCCAAAAGCTGAGATAAGATAAATATACCACAATATTTTTACAAGCCAAAATAATTTATAATTTTAGTTTACAACTGCTCAAGACCAAGTACAATATATACATACAGTGCAAATACATTACAATAAAAACTACAAAATATGGTATACTCAATATACTCGGTGAAATCTCAAAATGTAGCACAAGCAGCCTACTCTACTGCTCTGTCCGTCTGTCTATATGCGACAGCAATGAAAAAGCTATTGCTGAGTAAAATTTACTCAGTGGTGCACAATAACAATTTAAAATGCGGTATATAAAACTTTTATTGACAATTTACAATCCAATCAATTCACAATTTTTCAAAGCTCATATAACACAAATTTGATCAAACAATTGAATAACACAGTGTTGCCAATCAATAACACAACATAGGTCATGACACAAACTTTTTTGAACATGCCGTGTTGTACACCATGAAAAGGCATACTCACCCCACTAATCGAAATCAATGAGGGAGGTGGCTAGCTAGCTAATGAGTACTCATCCATACTCACCTCAGACTGATAAGTTAAAGAGGGAGGAATATAATCATACTCACCCCATAAATGGAGGAGAAATATAGTAATATTATCATGCTAAGTGTGAATCAAAACAATTTCTAAATCACAATATTTAAATATTTCATACAAATCACAAATCATATTTTAGCTCAAAATTTCCATTTGCAAAGTAGGCAACACAATAATTTCCAAATAAGATTCCCAAAGCCAAAACAATAAAAAATTATTCATAACTCATTTCTCCAAATAAATTTTCTAGTAAAAGTAGTGAATATAAAAAGTATTGTGCACAAACCTGGTTTGAGTCACCTCTAGGCCTTGACTCAATGTTCCTTATGCTTCTCAATATCCTTTTCAACTGAAACACACAATTTAAAGTGTTTCAGTACTCAATGAATTCATTTCTAATAATAAAATCTAATATTTAAATTTTCTTGGTACTATTCCCTTCAATTCATTTCATTAGTCAACCTATAATATTGACCCTTGATGCACTCTAAGTGAGTCAATTCTAATGTTACCAATAGGTCACATTTTGTAGCCCCTTTAGTGTTAGTATATGTTACTAATTTCATTTCCAAGTGTATTGCATTTTATTGCAATTTATCGGATTTTAGTGTACTATATTGACCTAGCCGGATGACCTAGTTCCCTCGGATTTTGGGTATTAGTCCAAACTACAAACTTGTAGGTCTATGTCTTATTGCACGCAGGGCAAAATTTCAGGTCATTCTGAGTTGTATAGACCAAGATATGGTCAATTTACCAATGCTGGGTAGAATGCACAAAAATGGTAGGCTTAGGTCATTTTTAGGTCACTTTTGGTTCGGTCAGTTTTGGTACCTGAAATTGTGCAAGCTATTTGGCTTGGTTCTGACCATTTCTGGGCTTTGGTGCTTCATAAGAATTATAGATCTATGTCTAAACTATTCATGGTAAAAATTTTAGGTCAATTGGACCTGTTTTGAGTGAGTTATGGCCAAAACACTAACTGCTGCTCAAATGGTCAATTTTCAGGCTTTTAAGTCACTGATCCGGATTTGGTCATTTTTCGAGTCACCTTCTAGGCAGAATTTAGGTAGGCTTTCTTCATGAAATTTGGCACATTTTGTGCCTAGTTTCACCTTCAATTGGCCTCATACCAATTGGAGCCACACACTTAGGTTATAGGTCCATTTGTACACTGCCCTCTACATCCTTTTCAAACACCAAACCAAACACATGTTTACCAATTACATTTTCACTTCCCGTACCATTATTCTGCATTTGGCACTAACCAAAACCATTCAATTCTCTACATTATAGGTCAACTTGGACAGATTATAGGTCAACTTGGACAGAATATAACCACTTCAAATACACCAAATGCAGTCACCATTCACAATGTTCAATCACAATAATGTATGTCATAAATACTTCTAGTTATCACACAAACTTCCATCATCAAATTACATACCTATCACTACTATTCCACACACATATATGCTGCCAAATTTTTGTATAATATTTCACCAATATTTCGTGAATTTGAACCTTACCAATTTCCATTTTGAGGCTGTCCAAAAATTACACATACACTTCAACTTCCATTTTCACTTTTCAAGCTTAATATTTAAACTTCACACATGGAATTCAACTTTAATACAATTAAACATTTAAATCAACATCCCAAACTACCATTTACATACAAAAATAAGCAGTACATGGTGAGGTTTCATGGCTGCCAAAATACTCCATCCCCAACAATTCATCAAACTTCAAACTTCTTCCATAATTCAAACAATCACAACCTTAGTTACATTTTTAATGAAACAAGGATTGAAAATAACCACTTACCTCTTTTGGACTTCTTCAAAACCTCACCAAAACTTATCTTTTTTGCTCCCTTATTGCTGCCCAAGGTGTGTAGGTAAGGTTTAGTGGAGCACTAAATTTTGGTTAATGATTTAATAATCCAAAGTTTCCAATTTTGCAATTTTGTCACTATTCTTCCACTATTTACATTATGTACCATAATTTAATTTTTTTATGACATTGTCAAAGTTTAATATCATTTATTTTTAATGGACATTTAGGTCAAAAGGAAACTCGGAGTGTCATTTAACCACAATGCCCCTATTCGGGTTGCATTCCCGATTTTTCGGTAACACTGAGTTTTGTCGTTTTCTCAATTTCTCATTTTTCTTTGTACTAATTAATTAATCTTTCTTTGATATTTCTAATAAAATTTATACTTTAATAAGTCTTTAATTATGTCTTGAAAACTAAATTCTGAGGGTTCTCTGTGATCGGGTCGCTATTGCTCGCGTAGTAACTTCTCTGCGGTCACCCATCATTGCGGTCGACTTCGCTTAACTTAGTTTCATTTCATTGCCATTATTTTTCCTTTGTTTGTCTTGCATTTTCCTTTCTTGTATTTCATTATTTTATGTCTCCTCACTACATTTAAATGTAGTTCTAGGCATCCTAACTGTCTGGACAGACATTGGTCACTGGAATAGTAAAACGCACTACCGAACATAGGGGTGTTACAGAGGTTAAACCCATAGATGATAGAGGTTGTGATGAAGGAGATTTTAAAGCTACTGGATGTAGGAGTTATTTACCCAATTTCAAACAGTAAATGGGTGAGTCCAGTCCAAGTAGTGCCAAAAAAATCAGGAGTCACCGTGGTAGAAAATCAAGATAATGAGCTTGTTCCAATAAGGATTCAAAGTGGATGGCGAATGTGCATAATCTACCGCAAGCTGAATTCAACAACAAGGAAGGACCACTTCCCACTCCCATTCATTGATCAGATGCTTGAGCGGTTAGCAGGTAAGTCTTATTTCTGCTTTCTTGATGGCTTTTCTGGATATAATCAAATTGTGATTGCACCAGAGTATCAAAAGAAGACTACCTTCATTTTCCCTTTTGGAAATTTTGCTTTTAGAAGGATGCCCTTCGGGCTTTTAATGCACCTGCCACATTTCAGAGATGCATGATGAGCATATTTTCATATTACATTAATAATTGCATTGAGGTGTTCATGGATGATATTACTATGTATGGTGATTCATTTGATACATGTTTACTTCATTTGGCTTCTGTTCTTGAGAGATGCATTGAGAAAAATCTTATTTTGAATTATGAGAAGTGTTATTTTATGAACAGGGGATTGTTTTGGGTCATGTTGTCTCTAATAGGGGTATTGAGGTGGATATGTCTAAAATTGATTTAATTGTGAACTTACACTACCCCACAACTGTGAGGGAAGTACGCTCTTTTCTTGGTCATGCAGGTTTCTATCGTAGGTTCATTAGCGATTTCTCTAAAATAGCATTGCCTTTGTCTCGACTCTTACAAAAAGATGTTTCTTTTGAGTTTAGTGAAGAGTGCAGGGAGGCTTTTGACAAATTGAAATCTGCATTGACATCACCCCCTATTTTCCTGAGTCCAATCATACCATTTGAAATTATGTGAGGCAGCATGTTGGGAAGCTGTTTCATGTGATTTATTATGCATCCAGAACACTTAATTCAGCTCAACGCAATTATTTTACGACTGAAAAAGAGTTTTTTGCTATAGTTTTTGCTTTAGATAAATTTCGGTCATATTTGCTTACTTCTAAAATAATTGTCTTTTCTGATCATGCAGCATTGAAGTATCTCTTGGCAAAGAAGGAAGCAAAACCACGGTTGATTAGATGGATCCTTCTGCTGCAAGAATTTGATCTTCAAATCAAAGATAAGAAAGGAGCTGAGAACCTGGTAGTAGATCATTTGAGAATATTAGTGACATAAGAAGAGCCAATTCCTTTATAGGAACTTTTTTCTGATGAGCAATTATTTAAATTATAAGGTATGATCCCTTGGTATGCTGATTTGGTGAATTATTTGGTTACTAAGATTGTGCTTTTTGATTTGAGTAGAACCAAGAAAGAGAAATTGAAAAGTGAGGGTAAATATTATGTGTGGGATGACCCGTATTTGTGCAAATTTTGTTCAGATCAAATTATTAGGAGATGTGTTCCTGATAATGAGATTCAATCCATTCTCGCTTTTTGTCATGCCTATGCATGTGGAGGTCATTTTGGACCCAAAAGAACAGGTAGAGAAATGTTAGACTGTGATTTTTACTGGCCCACTATATTTCGTGATTCATATTTGATTTGCAAAAATTGTGAACAATGTCAAAGAACAGGAAGTTTAACCCGTAGGAATGAGATGATTCAGAATCCAATACTTGTTTGGGAGATTTTTGATGTGTGGGGTATTGATTTTATGGGTCTACTTCCTTCTTCTTTTGGCTTTGTTTATATATTACTTGCTGTTGATTATGTTTCAAAATGGGTGGAAGCCAAAGCCACCAGGACTGATGATTCTAAAGCTGTTGTAGGTTTTATCAAGTCAAACATTTTTAGCAGGTTTGGAGTTCTTAGAGCTTTGATCAGTGACCAGGGCACGCATTTTTGTAATAGAACTATTGAGGCATTTTTGTAATAGAACTGTTGAGGCATTATTGAGGAGATATGGTGTTTTCCATAGAGTATCTACAACTTATCATCCTCAAACAAGTGGGCAAGCAGAGGTGTTTAACAGAGAGATCAAGTCCATTTTGGAAAAAATAGTGAAGCCAAATAGAAAAGATTGGAGCTTTAGACTTGATGATACTTTGTGGGCTTACAGGACTACTTATAAGACACCCATAGGTATGTCCCCCTACAGATTGGTATTTGGTAAGTTGTGTCACCTTCTTGTTGAGTTAGAACATGAGGCTTATTGGGCTACTAGACATTGTAATTTGGATTTGGATACTGCTGGTGTGGAAAGAAAATTACAATTACAGGAATTAGAGGAAATTCGACTTGAGGCTTATGAGAATTCTAAGATCTATAAAGAAAAGACTAATGCATTCTATGAAAAACTAATTTTAAGGAAGTAGTTTATGGTTGTGCAAAAAGTTTTATTGTATAATTCCAGATTGAAGCTGATGCCTAGTAAGTTGCCTTCTCGTTGGATTGGACCCTTTGTTATTACTAATGTGTTTCCTTATGGTGCAGTTCAAAGTTTAGGAACTAACAAAGTATTCAAGGTCAACGGTCATAGACTCAAGCCATTTTATGATGGGTTTCAGGAACATTCAGTGGAGGAGCTCAAATTGAGTGACCCAATTTATGTGGATTAAGGAGCTTTGCCATGTCGAGCTAAAGACAATAAACAAAAGTGCTTCTTAGGAGGTAACCCATGGGTGGCTTGTTAGCCACAATTAGATTTGTTTTCTTTCCCTTATTTTATTTTATTTTCTAGCATTTTTTTTCTTTTCTTTTGTATTTGGGCTTTACATTAGGGACAATGTAAGTTTTAAGTGTGGGGGATGAGAAATATTTATTGCTGCAAAAAAAAAAAATCGTTCTCATAAGCTTGATTCATGATTCTTTATTAACTTTCGGAGAGGATTACTTTGTCCTTGAAATGAATTTTGTATTTTAGATTGAATTTTTGAGATTTTAGGCAAGGTAATAGTAACTTTAATGATAGATTTTCCCTCTTCTCCATACCATAGAGCAATTTTTTTTTCCTGCATAAATCATTTAGGCTTGATTTAATGGTGAAAAAATTAGTTATGTGTCCTTTAAACTAGTGTCATGCATATTTCAGAACTTTGTTTAACGATCAGGGCAATTATAATATGTAGATGCATAAATTGGGGGAAATAACAGGCTGAACTTGAAAATTGCTCCGCTATTTTAGTTAAGCAAAGTAACCAGGGGTCTTCATGAACCCCATGTCGATGCTCAAGCCAAAAGCTAGCTAGGATATGAGCAAGGTACTTTTCTGAAGGTGACGGTTAAAATAAAAAAAAAAGTAACTGTGACGAGAGAGAAGTACCAATTAAAAAAAAAAAATTATCTCCTCTAAGATTTCCAAAGAGCTATAATTGTTGTGCCTTGATAAATTAGCCTTGTGTTTTGGTATGTATTGATTTAAAATTTTATGGAACTTTAATTGTGTGAGCTTAATTGATTTCAAGCCTTTTGTTTTGTGTTGGAGAATTATTGATTTATTGGTATGGTGTCGGTAGAATTTATTGTGATAGTTATTACCTTACTTGCCTTTACTTTCAAACTTTTAATCTTTTGTTGGAAAATATTGTGATAGGGTGAAGTTAAGTGAACTTCTAAGTGGAGTTGATTAAGAGTTTAAGTCATGCTTGAGGACAAGCATGGAATAAGTGTGGGGGAATTTGATAAGTGCATAATTTATTAATTTTACTCTAATCACATTTAGTGTTTTTAGTTAGTTGATTAAAGTATAATTATCATTTAGGCATATTTTTAGATAGTTGTTGTAATAATTGTGTTAAATGGAGAAATTTTTAGCATTTGCATTAATTTGATCTTTGTTGTATTTTTAGGTGTTTCTAAAGTTGTGGGTCTCCGAATCTAATGCTATTTAATTCGTTGGAAAGCTAAGTCAGAGCACTACAAATGATAGAGGGATTAAAGCCCAGATCAGTTTCTAAGGTTGTCAAAACTAGTTGCGAATCAAATACAAAAGCCCAGACTTAATGTGCCACCACCAGTTTCAGTATTTATTTTGTATCTGGAACTCTGGAGGTCCAAATGAAGCAAACCCAAGCCCAATTGAACTTTAAGAGCCACCTCTACAATTTCTATGAAGGGCTAAAAGCGAGATGAGGCCGTTTTAATTGTTAAAAATGGCAATGAAGTCATCATTATGGGCTGGATACTCTATCAAAACCAGTCTCAATTTTTGGCCCATAACTTGGGTTGTAAACCTCAGATTTGTGCAAATGAGTACCCGTTGGAAAGCTAAGAAATAGGGCTACAACTTTCCTGAAGAAGGTAGAGACAGATTCGAAAGGGAAGTGGCAGAAAAAAGGCCGTGATTGTAGAGCAAAAAATATGTCTTTTAAATTTCAAAACTTTTCCAAGTTTGGTTCTTATTTTTGGATTAGGTTTTTGAGTATAAAGACTATCTTTGGGCAGCAGCCGAAATACACCATTCAGACCTTCGAAGACCATAGAAGACCTTCATTCTCTATTCTCTTTTTAGATTTATTTATTCTCTATTCTCTTTTTAGATTTCTTCTTTATTTTTCATCAATTTTCTGTAAGCCATGAACATGAGTGGTTAAGTTCTAAATTCAGTTCAAGGGATTCTAGTTCTTCTGCATGATTTATGAGACCAGGTTCTTAATTTAAATTATACCTTTTTGAGCATCTATTGTTTCCTGATTTAATTGTTTTTGATCTATTGAATGATTTGCTAAAAAGGCCTATTAGTTAATTGTTTGATTTGATCAATTGCTATTTCATCTTCATAATCAGTAAATGTTGTGTAACCTAAGGAAACAATAGGTTTTTTTTATTGTGATCTAAGTTTTCGATAATAACCTAAGGAAACAATAGGATAAATTAAATGGTTTATGCTTTATAAGTCGTTGTTCAGCTTAACTACTTCCGGTGCTTAAAGCAGTTATTAATTTTATGAGGATTGCTTAATATCAATTCAGTTAATAATTAGAGTCAACAAGAGTGTTGGGCTTGAATTGATGAGTATAGGGAAGTTAAAGGTTTTACTTCGCTGTTTGGTAAATCTACGTTAAGTATTCAATAAGAGATAATTGTATTTCTTTTGTCTATGATCGAGTCATGCATTGGAATGTGAATCACCTTGGACTAAAGTTTGTTTAAATTAAGAGTTTCATATTTAAATTTAGTTCTTTTCCTTTGATTTAGTGTTACAACCTTCCCCCCCCACCCCCCCCCACCCCAACTTTTGCTCTTTTTCTATTACGCAAGTGCACAAAATTTAGTAACTTAGTCTATAGGGTTTAACTTGGATTACCACTTACTGGAGAAAATATTTCATTACTGGCAATTTTAGTTAATTTAATTTTTGGTGGATTCGGCAACCATCAACATGGCATTCATGGCACTTCTGTAAGCAATAATTCATCTCAATTAGGTCAATTTCAAGCATGACACAAAATCCCCAATTCATGATCACAAATCCTAATTTGAAAGTTTTAATCTCATGCATTCATCTATGCAAATCAATTTCTACTACTTTAAACTTCATTAATCAACTTCACTAACCCAAATCAAACTATCAAGACCATGAATTCCATTCACTTCCTAAAGCTTCCGAAATTCAAGTTTCTATATACTCAAGGTTTTCTTTTGATTTTCATGAAATTTACACTTAGTTTTGCATGCTTAAACTAGTTAAAGAAGGAAAGAAACTTGTTTAGTGCACTAACCTCACCTGTGACCAACTTGATCTTACCTAAACTTCACTGTTCCTTCGCTTTTTGGCTGCCACTATGTTCCTCAAGGTGTAATATAAATTTTTTTTTGTGAAGGGACTTAGGATTTTTGGGGTGAGAATGGAGGGGGTTTCAAGCTTGCAAGAACAAAAATGGTGGGAGCTTTCAAGGGACATGGTTCAGCCATAAGAGAAAACTAGGGAAGAAGATGGATTTTCTTTTGGTCAATTTGTCTCTTGTACACATATTTATCCATTTAAATTTAGGTGTTAGGTTTTAATTGGTTAAAATTTTAATTTAACCCTTTTTGACATCATGTATGCTGATGTCGTAATTAGTATTTAAATTTTCTTTTCTTTCTGTTTCTCTACTGATTTTTCATTACACAAATTCATAATTTAATTCATTTTAATTATTTCATTCTCACTCTTTTTGATAGACATTTAGGTCAAAATTTAACTCTGGGATTGAAATGACCAAAATACCCTTCATTCTACTTATCGGGCTATTTTTATCTGTACCAATTAAATAATTTTCTTGAATTTTCTTTGATATTTTTAATGTCATTTAATTTTCATAAATCCTCTAATTTAGTCCCAAAAATTATTTCCTAGGGTTCTTCACGGGTCTGGGGTCAGCAACTATCTTCATAATCGCTTCCCAATACGGTTACCCAATGCCGTGACCCTGGCTCGTTTAACCAAATTGTACTTCGCTTCTTTTACTTTTCTTTATTTTTACTTAGTCTTTATTTAGCCAATTTATGTTTCCTTAGTCTAGTTTGAGTGTAGTTCTAGACATCCTGGCTGTTTAAACAAACGTTAGTCGTCGGAATAATAGAATGTACAGACTACCTAAAGTGATGGTATTATAATTCTTCCTCGCTAAATAAAATTTCATCCCAAAAATTTACCCAGTGTAAATAGTCGAGGAATTGCACCTATCTTCTTTCATCTCATATATTAGGTCTATCAATACATATACTAAAATATTATAAGGAAAGAATATACCTCTGACAACATCTACTGGATCTGGATCCTCCTATGCCCTCATAGTGTATACATGTGGTGCTACTCGGGCCTTGGGTCAATCAATAGTCTCAGAAGCTAGTCTCTGTAAGGTACCCATCACCTCTGGTCTCATGGGTTGTCAACCCCTCTGAGCTACGGGGCTGGATCTCTCAGTCAATGGTGGGGCAGTAGGAACACTCCGATGGGGACAATCCCATAGAAAGTGATTAGTAGCTCCATGTCATAAACATCCCCCAGTCAACAGTCGGCACTCCCCTCGGTGCCTCCTCTCATAGTGGGTACACAATGGTATGGAGGCTAATCCCCCTATTGCTGTGTCAGGAGAACTCCCCACTGATGCTCTAGACTGTCCTCTTCTCTGGCTAAATTGAGACCTCTATCTTTGGCCCTGGCCCTGGGAACCCTTGGGCCTCTTACTCTCAGATTCTGCTATACTGGACTAGCCCTGCCCATAACCTCTCTTTCGCTGTCTATCCTTTCGAGACTGCTCATTATTTCATACTCTTTCTATATTAAGAGCTGCAACAACTAGCTGGGAGAAGTCTGTATACCCATGTGCCGTCACTAGAAGTCTAATGTTATCCTTTAGCCCATCCTCGAACCTACGGCATCGGTCTACCTCTGTAGGCATTATCTCCTGTGCATACCTACCAAGCCTCACAAACTCTCTCTCATACACTGAGACCGTTAGTTGTTTTTGCCTCATAATTAAAAACTCTCCCTTTTGAGCCTCTAAGTATACATGACTAATATACTTCTTTTTGAACTCAGTCAAGAAGAACTCCCAGGTAAACGCTGTCGGCTGTACCGCTCTGGACACCATATCCTACCACTGATAGGCTTCTTCTTATAGTAATGACAAAGTGCACTCTAACTGCTACTCTAGTGTGCAATGTAGTTGCTTCAACACTCTCTCAGTCTGCTCTAGCCAATGCTCAGCACCGGTTGGGTCGTCTTCCTTCTTATCCATAAAATTGACGGCCCATATTTTCTCAACTTCTCTAGCGGAGATTGTTGTGTAGGGTGGCTCCAGTAAACTGGTGGAGCATCTGAGCCATCTGCTCCAAAAATGCCTGCTGCACTCTACTTGCAGCACCACGAGATGACTCCTCTCTTCTGTTTGCGGACAGGTGCATGACTACCAATCTTCTCCTCCTCAGGTCTGTAGGACCCTTTCTCAGAAGGATCAGACTCCATCAATCCTATAAAATAAACAAAGAACAGATCTGTATTAGTGTCACCTCGACTCCTAAATAAGGGCTCATGCATGTTATACACACTATATCTTTCTGTCTACTTATACATAGGAACACCTAAACCTTTGCTCTGATATCAAAAAATGTAACACCCCTCACTCGTCTACAGTGTAGTCAAACAAGGTGTGCTACATTCAGTGCTGGAGCACCCTATCCTATCTTGTCGTGTACAACATTAATTTAATGTCTATTTAATTATATTATCTTACGCGTAAAAAAATTTTTTTTATCCCATTTCATTTTTACAGAGACCCAAATAGAGTCTCCTCTATTTTATTACTGCATGGTGGGTTTCCTTATTTATCTGTTAAAAACAATTTATGTCCATTTCATATATCCATACATCACATCATTGCTCATATAAATTTTCAATAAGATAAATTTCATTTCATTCATATAAACTTTATACATTAATATAAAATTTATATACAATAATTTACAATTTATTTACATTCACAAAATGATGTACTTAGTTTACTTACATACAATAACCAAAATGCAAAAACCTAAATATACATGAGCCCTACCAAAACAAACTACTAAGGTGACAATGATATTCTAGTAGATCTGGTCAAGATCCTAGCTAGAGTCTATTGCTACTGCTGCGACTACTGGTGGTAGTCTCCTGTACCTATGCAAGGAAATAATGCATCACACTAAGCATTTCTGCTTAGTGGTATAATAATTAAAAAAAAAACTAATAATTGAAATTATTCCATATAAAATTTTACTAAATTTTTGAAGTAATTACATATTTATGTAACGTTGGGAGCAACGGGTAGGCATAAAGCCAGTAGAATAACCATCTCAGACATATGTTGTCTGTCAATGATCATTCATATGGGCAGCACTGCAATCTGTAGTCCCTAATGAAGGAACGGAAGTGTGAAAAACCTAAGTTTATAACATTGAATTCAAAAATTTTCACCTAGGGTCACATACATCATGTAAGATTTATTTTTAACTATTTGTTTTCAATGATAAACAACATATTAAAACTCTTTTAATATATTTTTGGATCTGTATTTGCTATTTAAGATTTTAAAATTAATCAGATTAAATCAATAATGATTACAATAACCTCTTGATGCACTGCAGCGTATTTGCGCCTTTGAGATTCGTCTTCAGGACACCAAATGTTGTCCCTCTAGCTTGTCCACACCAAGAACACCTATGACAGCCCTTGAACAGTTTCTAAAGCTTTTTCTATTAATTATAAATTTAAGTTATGCCTTTTAAGAGATTAGAGGTGAAAACAGGACATTAGAAACAATTTGTAGTATTTTTAATTCAAGAGATTGATGGCTAGTCTCTTTGAATTGATGAGAGATGAAGAGGAAGAGAGGCAGAGCTTCAAAATGGCATGACAAAGGAGTGTGGCTGCTGGTTGTGTTTTATTTTCTCATAACAACAATTATATAGCTAGGTTAACACATTAAACCCTTGTCACATGTCAGCCTTTGATTAGCTCTAGGTTTAAGTGACCTAATCACATTGTGCCAAGTGTTAAACCTATATTTAATCTTAATTTTAATCATCTTACATGATTAAAAGACATTTGGCAAGCTTATGTGTAATGCCATGTGTCACCATCTCGTGGTGCCACGTGTCACACAGCGAAATGTCCAAAATGCCCCTGTGTCTTAATTTTGAGTTCTTAACCCAAAATAATTATTTCTCTTCTCCTAATTAATTTATATCAAATAGAAATTAATTAATTAATCTCTATTAATTAATTTCTCATTAATTAAATTCATATTTAAACACTTTAAATATAAATTTAACTTATAATATACATCCAATAATCTAGATTTGGTTTCAAGTCATGCTAGGGACTTTGTAATCTAATTGCAAACCAAACCTATTTAATTATCAATTAAACTCTTTAATTAATTAATTAAATCATATTTAATTAGGTGATAACTTATGTATTTGTGTGATTTACTAGGCTCATCACTAATTGGCAATGAGATACGATATCAACTCTTAATATCATCAGAACTCTGTCTTACCATAAATGATTTCTCTAAATCATTTTATGCACCTCATAGACCATGGTTAACACCTAGCATAGCATTCTATGGCCACCCAATTAGTAATAAGGTTTACCTTAAATGAACCTATAATCATATGTTACCATGCACTATAATCTCTCTGTTACAAAATCCCAACTCAAGATGGAGTCATGATTTATGTCAAACTCCATTTGCTATGAATATTATGTTCTCTTTTAATTCCAGTTCTTGATTAAAAAGATTTTCTCATCAGAAACTCTTTTCTAATTAAATCTATCTGTCCTAGCCAGGAACTTGAAATATCAAGAATAATTAAATGAACATAGGGTTTTATCTCTATTCACTTAGAGGAACAGATTCCATCTTGATCAACACCTACCTCCATATATAACTAGTAGGAGCCAACACGTGCCCATATACCCATACACAGTACAAGTATGAAACCCGTATCAAACTCAAACTACCTATATACAAGATAACCGTGCTATCTCTGGTCTAAAGATTATATGCACTGATATGATTTATGACAAAACATTGATAAGAGTAAACTCCATGTGCTTGTAATAAGTGTCACTGGTTCGGCCTACTTATCATTTATAAGTACCTATCATATTTGTCATATGGCATGAGACTTGCCATTCCATCTTATTTATATCTCATATAAATAACTTGGGAACAAACATGAATACAATCTTTCTGGATAAGTCATGTCCTTATTATGAAGTATCCTCGATTGTGAACCTATTTATGATACTTTGTGCTAGAAATACTGTCACTCATATTCTTAAAAACTTAAGAACAGAATTTCTAACAAAATATCAATGTACCTTTTCTGTTACACATAAATATATTATGTAAGTGGAAAAGTGGAAATGCCTTTTATTATTAAAAATATGTACAAAATACATACAAAATGATATGCTCTAGGGCATACTACTAACAATCTCCCACTAGCACTAGAGCCATTCATTACAATATCTTATACCTATCTTCTCAAGATGTCGGTCTAGCTAAGTCTGTGACATAGGCTTAGTGAATGGATCAGCTGAATTTTAGCTGGATTTTCAGCTGATGCTATTTTCTGCATAGCTACATCGCCTCGCCCAACTATTTCTCTAATAATGTGGTAGCGCCTTTCTATGTGTTTGGATTTTTGGTGAGACCTTGTTTCCTTAGCCTGTATGACTGCTCCATTATTGTCACAGTGTAGTGGAACTGCTGACTCAATGGAAGGAACTACTATAAGTTCTGTCACGAACTTCTTTATCCAAACAGCTTCCTTTGCAGCATTTGATGTAGCAAAATACTCAGCCTCGGTAGTGAAATCTGCAGTCGTGCTCTGTTTGGAACTCTTCCAACTGACTGCACCTCCATTACAAATGAATACATATCTAGAGATATACTTTCTATCATCGATATCTGATTGGAAATCAGAATCAGTATAACCATCCAATTGCAAGTCTCCACCTCCATAGATCAAGAATAAATCCTTAGTTCTTCTCAAGTACTTAAGGATATTCTTGATGGCTATCCAGTGCTCCAATCCTAGATTGGATTGATACCTGCTAGTCAAACTAACAGCATATGCGATATCCGGCCTAATACACAACATTGCATATATTAAACTTCCAATAGCTGAAACATATGGAATCTGGCTATTTTATCTCTTTCTTCAGGTGTATTTGGAGACATCTCTTTAGAAAGGTGGATACCATGTCTCACTGGTAATAATCCTCTCTTGGAATCAAGCATGTTAAACCTCTTTAACACCTTTTCCAAGTATAGACTTTGGGATAAACCAATTATTCTTTTCGCTCTATCTCTATAGATGCGAATCCCAAGAATATAGGTTGCCTCCCCTAAGTTTTTCATGGAGAATGTATTTGACAACCATATCTTTATAGTTGTCAACATACCTGTGTCATTACCCATCAACAGTATGTTATCCACATATAAGATAAGGAAAGTGATAGCACTGTCAGTAACCTTCTTATATACACATGGCTCATCCTCATTTTTCATAAAACCAAAGGATTTAATGGCTTCATCAAAACGGATGTGCCAACTCCTCGAAGCTTGCTTCAACCCATAAATGGATTGCTTTAGCTTGCATATCTTGGAACCATCTTGGGATTCAAAACCCCTAGGTTGTTCCATGAAAATGTTTTGTTCAATGTATCCATTAAGAAAAGCTATTTTGGCATCCATTTGCCAAATCTCACAATCATAGTATGCAGCTATTGCTAATAGAATCCTAATTGATTTAAGCGTGGCAACAGGCGAGAAAGTCTCCTCATAGTCGATTCCTTGCCTTTGGCAAAACCCTTTCGCTACTAGCC
The DNA here is from genome assembly GCF_030052815.1 of Hevea brasiliensis. Taxonomy (NCBI): domain Eukaryota; kingdom Viridiplantae; phylum Streptophyta; class Magnoliopsida; order Malpighiales; family Euphorbiaceae; genus Hevea; species Hevea brasiliensis. The sequence goes on from NC_079494.1 coordinate 23,983,536, forward strand.
TTGCCTTATAGGTCTCTACCTTTCCATCAGAACCAATTTTCTTTTTGAAAACCCATTTGTTCCCTATAGGTATAATACCTTCAGGTGGGTCAAGAAGATCCTAAACTTGATTCTTATACATGGAATCAATTTCAGATTTCATAGCATCAATCCATTTTGAAGAGTCTATATCTGATATAGCTTATTCATAGGTGAGTGGATCATCTCCATGATCTACTTAGACAACTCTTGTTCTTCTTCATGAAGGAAACCATATCTCACTGTTGGGTGAGATACCTTGGTTGTTCTATGGGGAACAACTGTAGATGTTTTATCAATGGGTATAGGTTGACTAGATGGATCTATATCCATTTGATTTGTTGGTTGGTCAGAATTCTCCAATTCCAACTCTATTTGCCTTCCTTTGCCATCTTCTTGAACAAACTGTTGTTCAAGAAATGTGGCATCTCTACTTATCACAACCTTTTGTGACGTAGGCAAATAAAAATAATATCCAAAACTATCTTTTGGATATCTAACAAATCAACCTTTTTTTGATCTGGTTTCCAATTTATCAGTGTTCAGCTTTTTGATATAAGCTGGACAACCCCAAATCTTAACATGCTTAAGACTTGGTTTTCTTCCATACCATATCTCATAAGGTGTGGAAGAAACTGATTTTGATGGAATCCTATTCAGAATATACAGAGCTAATTCTAATGCAAATCCCCAAAAGGAGATTGGCATATCAATATAGCTCATCATACTACGTACCATATCCAATAAGGTACGATTTCTCATTTCAGATATACCATTTAGTTGTGGCGTTCCTGGAGGAGTCAGCTGGGAAACAATGCCGTGCTTTCTCAAGTATTCATCAAATTCAGTGCTCAAATATTTACCTCCACGATCTGATCGAAGAGCTTTAATACTCTTTCCTGTTTGATTTTCTACTTCAGATTTTAATTCTTTGAACTTTTCAAAGGATTCATGTTTGTATTTCATCAAATACAAACACCCAAACCTTGATTTATCATTAGTAAAGGTAATAAAATAATGAAAGTCCCCTCTAGCCATTTCTTTAAATGGACCACATACATCACTATGTATTAGCTCCAAAATATTTTCAACTCTTAGCCCTTGTCCAACAAAGGGTGATCTAGTCATTTTACCCTAAAGGCAAGATTCATAAGTTGGAGTAGGCTCAGAGCCCAATGAGGATAGAATCCCCATTTTCTCTAGTTTTGTAATTCTATCTTCTGCAACATGACATAACCTTAAGTGCAAAATATATTTTGAACTTGAGTTGGTTTTCACCATGTTATTGCATTCTTTTAGATCACTTGTATTCTATTTTTGTTTGTCATTATTATCCAAACAATAAAGACCATCATTCATATAATCCGAACCAACATATTTATTTCCAAAATCAATATTGCAAACATCATCTGTGAACTGAAATTCATAGCCATTTCTAGTCAAACTAGATATAGAAATAATGTTCTTAAAAGCATCAGGTACATATAAAATTTTATCCAAACACCAAACATGTCCAAACATGTAAAAAGATTTAGATCCTATGGCTAAAGCTTCAATAGTTGAGCTATTGCCAGTCCGGACTCTAACATCTTGAGAATGCAAGCTGTTACTATTTGCTAGTTCCTGCATATCATTAGAAATGTGAGAACTAGCACCAGTATCTAAAACCCAAGCTGTAGATGAACTATGAGTATCATCAGAATCTAAATAACAAGATATGGACATAACTTCCGAAGGTGTATCCTTCCTGTCCTTCAGAGAAGCAAGATACTCTGGGCAGTTCCTTTTTCAGTGCCCATCCTTCTGGCAGTGGAAACACTTTCCTTTGCCTCCATCAGCTTTAGTCTTCCCTTTCTGTTTAGCTATTTTCTTAGAAGGACCAGGAATCTGAGGTTTCTTTTTCATATTGCCCTTCTTCTTGTTGGACTTTCCAGTAGAAGAAGATGCAATCAAAGCTACCTCTTTTCCTTTATTGCTTGGCATATTCTTTTGGGCAATAACCAGCATGTTGAGTAAACCAGCTAAGGTGCATTCCTATTGAGTCATATGGAAATTTGTCACAAAATTCTCAAAAGACTCAGGAAGGGACTGAAGGATTAAATCCGTCTATAGTTGGAAATCCATGTTGAAGTCAAGATGTTCCAACTGCTCAATCAGCCGAATCATCTTGTGGACATGATCCCCAACATTCTGTCCCTCAAACATCCTCATGCGGAATAGCTGCCTAGATATCTCATACCTAGCATTCCTATTGTGCTTACCATACAACTCTTGTAGGTGAAGGAGGATCTCACTCGCACTCTGCATGTTTTCATGCTGCTTCTGTAACTCATTACTCATGGAAGTAAGCATGTAACACTTAGCTCTCATATCATGCTCCTTCCACTTGTCCAAAGTTTCATGTTCCTCTTGAGTGGCCTCTAGAGGTAAGGGACCAGGAACATTTGAATCTAGAACATATCTTATATGTTCAAGGTTCAGGACAAGTTTCAAATTTCTTAGCCAATCAGACAGATTAGGTCTTGTCAACCTATTGCGATCAAGTATGCTTGCAAGGATATTGGATGGTGGTGGTTGGTCTGTGCTCATTTGTATCAGAAAATTAACTGCAAAAAATAACCAGATTAATTAGTAAATGTATCATGTAATTAACCAAAATAATTATGGTCTTTTAATCAAATTAGTCCTCCCACTAACTTAGCAAATCCTACACTTCCAAAATAGAAAACGGAAATCCTAGTTGGATGGATTTCTAGTGGGTGATTGAATTCTTATAATTCTATTGATCATCCTCAGGTGCATCCATTATTGGAATTACAATAAACTATAAGTGAGCAACTCCTTGCCCATCACATCTCATGTGAGGTTCAATCCTTTACCTAGCCCCTAATGCTCAAAATCTCAGGTACATCCATTATTGACTTATCTTGCATTAGTTAAGTTGATCCCATTGAGCCAATAATTATGCAAATAATTTTAATGTCCTTAGGTACATCCAATATTGGCCACCAAACCATTTACATATTTACAACATCTCATGCTTAACAATTATTCTTAAGAAAATCTCTTAAATTAATTGTATCTTATGCAACTATTTAAAATTTCTTAAAATAATTGCCCCAATGGAGGGCTCATATTATAATTACTTTAATTATAGCATATCCAACTTAATTATTTGTTTGGAAGATTTTATGGTTATCCTAATTACTATTAAGGTCTCACTTTGCACTTTATCCATTTAGCATGCATATATCATATACTGCATACATTCACATACATCTCATACATTCATGGACAATAAATAAATATGGTATGATCATGGACTTTCTAAAGGATTCAATTCTGAGCCACCAAGAATTGAATCAGGGCATTCCTAGGTGCATTTCATTCATTCATTTTACAAGAGTTGCTGAAGGAGTACATAATCAACACTTGATCTTGAATTCCTCCCACTGGTCCCACCAATGCTCTTGACCTCCTTGAACTTCTTGCAATCCATTATTACATAGTAATCCTTGGCATACCAACGCGAATTTGCAAGAACTTAAATAAATGAAATTACAACAAAAAATTATTACAAACTTAATAATACATGCCTAAAATAATTTAAAATAAATAAATTAATTTACAATCCCAAAGAAACATAAAAGAAATAAATCCAATCACATTAGTCTTTTATGGTCCATGATCATCCATCATGCATATCACTATTTAACAATTAAATAAAACATACATACTTAAATTAAATTGAATATCTCATATTAAACTTAAAAATCCAGATTAGAATATGATTCAAATAAATTTAAAAATTCAGATTTGAATCTCATTCAAATAAATTTAAAAATTCAGATTTGAATCACATTCAAACAACCTTAAAAATTCTGATTTGAATCATAATTTAATTGTGTAATTAAAATTATAATTAAACAATTTAATTACACATAGGATGAGCTTTTCAATCATACAACAATTGTAAGTTGAAAAGCAAACCTTGCGCCACCTTGAAGAACCTTTGTTGCCGCAACCTATGGTGGCTTCACCATGTGTGTCGCCACACATCCATTGCAACCAACAATGGATCAATCATCTCATGATCAAATCACACAATTAAATCATATAATCAACAATCTAAATGGAAAATATAGTGGCTCTAATACCAATTGAAGGAACGGAAGCGTGAAAAACACAAGTTTATACCATTGAATTCACAAATTTTCACCTAGGGTCACATGCATCATGCAAGATTTATTTTTTAGCTATTTGATTTCAATGATAAATAATATATTAAAGCTCTTTTAATATGTTTTTGGATCTGTATTTGCCATTTAAGATTTTAAAATTAATCAGATTAATTTTAGAACCCTAGATTAAATCAAGAATGATTACACTAACCTCTTGATGCACTGCAGCGTATTTGCGCCTTTGAGATTCGTCTTTAGGACACCAAATGTTCTCCCTCTAGCTTGTCCACACCAAGAACACCTAAGGCAGCCTTTGAACAGCTTCTAAAGCTTTTTCTATTAATTAGAAATTCAAGTTCTGCCTTTTAAGAGATTAGAGATGTAAACAATACACTAAAAACAATTTCTAGTATTTTTAATTCAAGAGATTGATGGCTAATCTCTTTGAATTGATGAGAAATGAAGAGGAAGAGAGGGAGAGCTTCAAAATGGCATGACAAAGGAGTGTGGCTGCTGGTTGTGCTTTATTTTCCCATAACAACACTTATATAGCTAGGTTAACACATTAAACCCTTGCCACATGTCACCCTTTGATTAGCTCTAGGTTTAAGTGACCCAATCACATTGTGCCAAGTGTCAAACCTATATTTAATCTTAATTTTAATCATCTTATATGATTAAATGACATTTGGCAAGCTTATGTGTAATGCCATGTGTCACCATCTCATGGTGCCACGTGTCATACTGCGAAATGACCAAAATCCCCTGTGTTTTAATTTTGAGTTCTTAACCCAAAATAATTATTTCTCTTCTTCTAATTAATTTATATCAAATATAAATTAATTAATTAATCTCTATTAATTAATTTCTCATTAATTAAATTCATATTTAAACACTTTAAATATAAATTTAACTTATAATAAACATCTAATAATCTAGATTTGGTTTCAAGTCATGCTAGGGACTTTGCAATCTAATTGCAAATGAAACCTATTTAATTATCAATTAAACTCTTTAATTAATTAATTAAATCATATTTAATTAGGTGATAACTTATGTATGTGTGTGACTTACTAGGCTCATCACTAATTGGCAATGAGATATGATATCAACTCTTAATATCATCAGAACTCTTTCTTACCATAAGTTATTTCTCTAAATCATTTTATGCACTTCATAGACCATGGTTAACACCTAGCATAGTATTCCATGGCCACCCAATTAGTTATAAGGTTTACCTTAAATGAACCTATAATCATATGTTACCATTCACTAGAATCTCTCTGTTACAAAATCCCAACTCAAGCTGGAGTCATGGTTTATGTCAAACTCCATTTACTATGAATATTATGTTTTCTTTTAATTCCAGTTATTGATTAAAAAAATTTTCTCATAAAAAACTCTTTTCTGATTAAATCTATCTGTCCTAGCCAAAACTTGAAATATCAAGAACAATTAAATGAACATAGGATTTTATCTCTATTTTCTTAGAGGAACAGATTCCATCTTGATTAACACCTACCTCCATATATAACTAGTAGGAGCTAACACATGCCCATATACCCATACACAGTACAAGTATGAAAGCAGTATCAAACTCAAACTACCTATATACAAGATAACTATGCTATCTCAGATCTAAAGATTATATGGACTTGTAACACCCTCCCGGTAACAACTCCGTACATTCTACTGTTCCGGTGACCGGTGTCGATCCAGACAGCTAGAACGTCCGGAAAAATATTTAAACTAAAGTTAAGAACCAAAATCAACTCAAATATTAATAAGAAAAATTTAGTAAAAATTTTGGAAATAAAATACAACCAAATTAAACGAGCCGGTGCCCTAGCGAGGGGTAACCAGAAGGAAGTTGCGGTTTTCGCAACGAGGAGCCCTAAACCCGGGGGAAAAATTATAAAATAATTTTTGGGACTCTAGAGAAGGGTTATTGAAGTTCCCATGGCATTAGAATGCCAAGAAAATACCTAGAAAAATTTTTCAATCGGTACAGACAATTTTGACCCGTTAAGCCAAACGGAGGGCATTTTGGTCATTTCGCCTTCAGAGGTGATTTTTGGCCGACTTGTCCAGTTGAGTAAACAATTAATATGACATAAAATATGAATAAACATTACTAAAAATTGAATTGAAATCAAGTAGAAAAAAAAAAGAAAAGAAAAATGAAAAAAATGGGACTTTTGACATCACATGATGTCATTAAACTTTCTCTCCACCAATGACAATCAAGCAATTTCATTAAAAAGGGAAAATGAGGCAAAATTGAAACAAAAATTGTGTTCTTCTTCCTTCATCAAACGGCAGCCTCTCTCCCTCTCTCAACCTCCATTAAACCTCACTTCTCAAGCTTAATTTCTTACCTTGTTTCACCACAAAACCCTAACCTCTCTTCATTAAAATTTTACCCCACACCTTAAAAAAGCTTTTGGCAGCCAAGAAGAGGAAAAAAGGTGAAGTTTAGAGTTGGGAAAAATCTGCCCTATTCAAGGTTAGTGCACTATATACCTAAAACTTTTTAATTTCATGAATGGGAACTTGAATTTAGTAAGAAAATGTAATTTAAATGAACAAAACTCATGTGTATGTGTACATGAATTCCGGCTACCCTAGTGAAGGAAAAGGAAGGAGTGTTTTTGATTAGCTTGAAGTGAACTAGAATCATGTTGGAAGTTTATAAACATAAGAATAATAAGTTGGTATGCTAACTAAGGCATTTTATAGAAAACATAATGTGAAGCTAGGGTTTTGGGGAGTGAAAATTGATTTGGCTTATGAAATTGTTAGAGAACATTTTAATGGTCAATTAGTGACCATTTGAGGAGATTTGACCATAATATGGACTGAAAAATAGCATGGTAAAGGGAATGACTATGCTGCCTAGGACAATGAAAGAATGGACTAAGATTTCAGTCCAATTACACAGCCATAACTTTGGCTGTGTTAGTCCAATTGGTGTTTGGCCAATTGTTCATGAAACTAGGCTTATAATGGCACATTTTTGCTGAAGAAACTATGCCCAAAAGACCAAAGCAAGAGGACCAAAACTTGGCCCCAATCCGGATACCTTGCAACTGATTCTGCAGAATGACCAAATGAACAGTAACTGTTCATTTGGTCATTACTGTTCATTTGGCCATAACTCACTGTCAATTTGGTCAATTGACCTAAAATTTTTACAGAAATAAGTTAAGACATAGAAAAACAACTTTCATGAAGAAACCAACCCCAAATTATGGCCAGAACCAATTCAAAAATGCAATCACAGTCACTGTTCATGTTAGTGTAGATATGGTCAATTCTGCAGATTGGCAATCCGGCCAGCTGTGGTTTTTGAGCCATATCTGGAGCTACAAAACTCAAAATGGAGTGATTCAAAAAAGGAAATTCAACTAGACAAAATAAGGAACAACTTTCATGCTTGTCATTTCCTCAAATTCCCACTGCAACAGGGCCCAATGGAACAGTAAAGTTGGGTCTCAAAAACTGAAATTTCTGCCCTCTTAGAATTAAGTTGAGAAATGGAAATGGCAATCAATTCCAACAAGTTTTAAATACAAAATGTGGTATGTTTGGGGTGTTAAAACCAATACACCTATTTTCTATCTAAAAGTCAACATTTTTGTTGACCAATGAGGTGAATAGTGACATCAAAACTTGAAATGCACAAATTGAAGAATTTAAAAGTTTCAAATGCCCTAGTATACCTAACATGATTGGTTTGGATAGTTTGGCATGCCAATAGGGTTCAGTTAGCAGTACTGCACATGGCAACATGCCATTCCGTGATTCTATGGCTTATAGACATTCAGACATAGTATTGAGATTTGGAATAGTGCCTGATGTATTTCTGACTTGTTAGTCGCTACGTTGCACACCAGGAGATGCATATGTGACCGATGGTGTGACGGCCGAGGTACTAGGTACCCGGTGCGGTTACCCTTTTATCGATCCGATGCGTCTAGTGTAGGTTACTTGGGCAACCAAATGAATGAAAGTGAACAAAGTTAATGAAATGATGGATATACCAATACCAAACAAACAAATCACACACATTCTATACATATTTATTTTCTGCTATTTTCTTTTATTATATTATTGCACCACTAAGCATTATTGCTTAGCGCGTTGCTTTTGCCACGCGTAGGTATTGGAGATACAGATCGTGAGCCCAGTAGACCGCAGACTGGGTGAATCCATCCTGCAGTTCTGTACAGTGTCCGTGTCACCTCAACTTCTGCAGTGCATTGGTAGGACACTAGGTGTCATTTTGGCATTCTGTAATAAACTTTGATTTTCTCATATGTAATTAAACTTGTGTAATGTATATTAATGTTCATGTAAATTATGAAAATTTTATTTGTGAATGGAAAAGTAAATATTTATTTGTGATTTATACTTGATTATCACATGTGATGGATGTTTGAGAAATGAAAAGGTTGTTGAGAACTGAAATTGAGAAATATTGTTTAGATTTTGGATATTGGAGTTTGAAATGATGGAATACAAATATTGGAAGTGTTTTTAACAGGTTCCGAAGAACTGTTTTCTCCATTTTTAGCCGGTACTCCGCCGGATTTTCTTTAAAATCTTCAGAACCTCAAATAAATAATACTTTTGATAAATGGCTAAAATAAATTATATTTCATAAATTATATTCACAAGCATGGTATAAATTAATTAACGTATATTAGAATGTGCCGGTACACCGTGTGGCATTACTTACTCGGTATACTGTGCACGGGTAAGGGGTGTCACATTTAGTGGTATCAGAGCACGGTTTAGGCATTTCTGGACCTAGATAGATTGCATATCATGCATTGCATTCATAAGAGTCGAGGTGACACTAATGCAGATCTGTTTGTCTTTCTTATTTTGAATAGGATATGGACCCTTCATCTCAAAGAGCAGTCGAGGAGGAAGTGGAGAGTCATGCTCCACCTGCAGCAGCGGAGACTGGGGGCATGGGAGAACCTGCTCCGCCAGCTCAAGCCGAGCCTGCTCAGCCTCCACAGGCCATGTTCCAACAAATGGCCGACTTCTTTAGACAAATGGCGGGAGTAATGCCAGCACCAACACCACCACCAGCTCCACAGCAGAAATCACACCTGGAAAGGCTAAGAAAGTTTGGAGCAGTGGACTTTTTCGTTAAGAGAGAAGATGACTCATTGCGGTAGAATTGGTTGAACAGAACGGGCAGAGTCTTAAAACAACTCCACTGCACCTCAGAGCAAAACCTGGAGGCTGCTATATCCCTGTTGCAAGACGATGCCTACGAATGGTGGGACACTGTGTCCAGTGAAGTGCAGCCAGAAGCTGTAACTTGGGACTTCTTTCTCTCCGAGTTCAAGAAGAAATATGTGGGTACTGTATACCTGGAAGAGAGAAGAAGAGAGTTCATTAACCTGAGGCAGAGACAGCTATCAGTGGCCGAGTATGAGAAGGAATTTGTCCGATTAAGCCGCTACGGAAGGGAGATAGTCCCTAATGAAGCTGAAAGGTGTAAGAGATTTGAAGAGGGACTAAATGACAACATCAAGATCCAGCTCACTGCCTTGGGAATCATAGAATTTACCAAGTTAGTGGAAGCTGCTATAAAGGTTGAAAAAGTAAGAATCAGTGAGCAGACTAGAAGGGAAAGACAGCAGAAGAGGGGACCAGGTCAGTCTAGCTCATCTCCTGCACCTGGGAAGAAGTTCAGAGGTCCACCTACACAGAGTTCAGGTCAGCCACATGGTCAGGGTCAGTCTCAGGGGCCCAGGCCACAGTTCACCCCTAGGAGAGGTCAGTCCACACCATTAGTGGGCAGCTCTCCAGGGATGGGGTTCAGGGGACCCGCCCCAACATCTTCTGCATGTCCACACTGCCTGAAATGGCATAAGGGGGAGTGTTGGAGAGTGACTGGTGCCTGCTTGAGATGTGGGTCGACAGAGCATCAGCTGAGAAACTGTCCACGCAGAACTACTACAACTGCTCCAACACAAGCAGTGCACTGCCTCCGCACTACGAGAGGTAGAAAATCTGGTAAGTCTGACGCAGTGGGACCATCACAGAGGCCTGCATCTGAGCCAGCAGAGAGGCCAGATAACAGACCACCTGCCAGAGATTATGCCCTGAGAGCTCAGGAGGAGCAAGATGCCCCGGACGTCATCAGGGCTACGTTCTCCCTCTATACTACACCTGTGCATGCATTGGTGGATCCAGGATCCACTCACTCATACATCTGCATCAATCTACCCGTAGAAAGGGGGATACTGGTAGGTGAGAGTGACCAAGACATTCTGGTCACTAATCCATTGGGCCACAGTGTAGTGGTGAACAAAGTATACAAGGGTTGCCCGTTAAGGATTCAGGGGTACGAATTCTTGGCCGACCTGATTGAATTGCCCTTCCACGAGTTTGACGTGATTTTGGGAATGGACTGGTTGTCACGTCATCAGGCAATAGTTGATTGCAAACTGAAGAGAATTTCTCTGAAAACTCCTGAGGGTAATGAGATCACAGTTGTGGGGGAAAGGACAGATTTCTTGTCCAATGTCATCTCAGCCACCGTTGCAAGAAGAATGATGAGAAAAGGCTGTGAAGCCTACCTAGCACATGTGGTGGATACTAGGCAGGCTAAGCCAAACCTGGGTGACATACCCACAGTAAGAGATTTCCCAGAGGTATTTCCCGAAGAGTTGCCTGGTTTGCCACAAGAAAGGGAAGTTGAATTTGCTATTGAGACACTGCCGGGTACAACACCCTTTTCCATTGCTCCTTATAGGATGGCACCCACGGAATTGAGGGAGTTGAAAACTCAGTTGCAAGAGTTGCTTGATAAGGGGTTCATACGCCCCAGTGTGTCACCATGGGGAGCTCCAGTGCTGTTTGTGAAAAAGAAGGATGGGACTTTGAGGTTATGCATCGACACGGCAGCTTGAATAAAGTGATCGTGAAGAACAAATATCCGTTGCCTAGAATTGATGATCTGCTTGATCGGTTGAAGGGAGCAGAGTATTTTCTAAGATTGATCTCGATCGGGTATCATCAATTGAGGGTGAAGGATGCAGATGTGCCAAAGACTGCATTCAGGACCCGGTATGGGCATTATGAGTTTCTGGTGATGCCCTTTGGCCTAACTAATGCACCAGCGGCATTCATGGACCTTATGAACCGTATCTTCCATCCATACCTAGATCAGTTTGTAGTGGTCTTTATTGATGATATTTTGGTGTATTCCAAGACCAGGGAAGAACATGATGAGCATTTGAGGATTGTTCTACAAACCCTGAGAGAAAAGAAGCTGTATGCTAAGTTGTCCAAGTGTGACTTTTGGTTGAATGAGATTGCATTCCTTGGACACATAGTGTCAGCTGATGGGATTAGGGTGGATCCCAAGAAAATAGAAGCAGTGATGGAATGGAAGCCTCCTAGGAATACAACTGAGGTCAGAAGCTTCTTGGGGCTAGCTAGGTATTACAGAAGATTTGTGAAGGGATTTTCTTTAATAGCTGCTCCAATGACCAAGTTGTTACACAAGAATGTCAGATTTGACTGGAATGACAAGTGTCAGACCAGTTTTGAGAGGTTAAAGGCTATGTTGACAGAGGCACCAGTGTTAACACGATGTCGTGAAAGGACTTCGTGGTCTATAGTGATGCCTCTCATAATGGGTTAGGGTGTGTATTGATGCAAGAGGGGAAGGTGGTCGCCTATGCTTCCAGGCAGCTAAGGCCACATGAACAAAATTACCCTACCTATGATTTAGAGCTTGCAGGAATTATCTTCGCACTGAAGATATGGAGGCATTACTTGTATGGTGAAAAGTGCTACATTTACACAGACCACAAAAGCCTGAAATATTTGCCAACCCAGAAGGAGCTCAACCTTAGACAGAGGCGATGGATTGAGTTCCTGAAGGATTATGACTGTGTAATTGACTACCATCCTGGGAAGGCAAATGTAGTTGCTGATGCTTTGAGCTGAAAATCCATGACAGCTTTGAGATCATTAAATGCCCGTCTATCCTTGGTTCGAGATGGAGCTATTTTGGTTGAGTTGCAAGTGAGGCCAAACCTGCTACAGCAGATTTTAGATGGGCAAAAGGCAGATGAAAAGTTAATGGCTATTATGAGCAAGATCTCAGAGGGAAAAGCAACTGACTATGGGGTGAAAGCAGATGGGTGTCTGTATTTCAAAGAAAGACTGTGTGTACCAGATGATGACGAATTGAAAGCTAGTATTCTGAAAGAGGCACACACCAGTGTATATGCTATGCACCCAGGAAGTATAAAGATGTATCATGATCTGAAGCTTCAGTATTGGTGGCCTGGTATGAAGAGGGATATAGGTGACTATGTGACTAAATGCTTGACATGTCAGCAAGTCAAGGCAGAACATCAAGTTCCATCAGGTTTGCTACAGCCTATACGCATACCTGAATGGAAATGGGATCGGGTCACCATGGATTTTGTAAGTGGTCTACCTCTCACCCGGAAGAAACATGATGCAGCATGGGTGATAGTTGATAGATTGACGAAGTCAGCACACTTTCTGCCAGTTAGGACTGACTACTCACTAGAGAAGTTAGCAGAATTGTATATCAGTGAGATAGTTAGACTGCATGGAATTCCACTTTCCATCATATCTGATCGAGACCCAAGGTTTACATCAAGATTTTGGAAGAAGTTGCATGAGTCCTTGGGTACACAACTCCATTTCAGCACAGCTTTCCATCCTCAGACGGATGGGCAATCTGAAAGAGTAATCCAGGTAAACAATTGAAACCAATTAGATAAATACACATATTGAACTGAAATGATAACAATAACATGAAAAATATGTCAAGTCCTTGAGGATATGCTGAGGAGTTGTGTCATTGAGTTTGAGGGAAGTTGGGACAGATACCTCCCACTAGCAGAATTTGCATACAACAATAGCTACCAAGCTAGCATCCAAATGGCCCCATATGAAGCACTGTATGGGAGAAAATGTAGAACTCCAGTGTGCTGGACTGAATTGGGCGAAGACAAACTGGTAGGGCCAGACCTGGTGAAACAGGCTGAGGAAAAGGTAAAATCAATCAAAGCCAACTTAAAGGTTGCCTCAGATAGACAGAAATCCTATGCCGACTTAAAGAGAAAAGAAATAGAATACACAGTTGGCGACAAAGTGTTCCTCAAGGTGTCACCGTGGAAGAAAGTATTGAGATTTGGAAGGAAAGGTAAGTTAAGCCCTAGGTTCATTGGCCCATATGAAGTCATTGAACGTGTGGGTCCAGTGGCCTATAGGCTAGCTTTACCACCAGAGCTGGACAAGATCCACAATGTGTTTCACGTATCCATGCTCAGAAGATATCGTTCAGATCCTTCACATGTCATCTCTAGGGAAGAAATTGAAATACAGCCGGATTTGACATACGAAGAAGAACCTCTACGGATCCTGGCTCGGGAAGTAAAAGAATTGAGGAACAAGCAGATTCCATTGGTGAAAGTGCTTTGGAGGCACCACAACACCGAGGAGGCAACTTGGGAAACTGAAGAGACGATGAGGCAATAGTTCCCTCAACTGTTTGCATCAGGTAAATTTCGAGGACGAAATTTACATTAGAGGGGAAGAGTTGTAACACCCTCCCGGTAACAACTCCGTACATTCAACTGTTCTGGTGACCGGTGTCGGTCCGGACAGCTAGAACGTCCGGAAAAATATTTAAACTAAAGTGAAGAACCAAAATCAACTCAAATATTAATAAGAAAAATTTAGTAAAAATTTTAGAAATAAAATACAACCAAATTAAACGAGCCGGTGCCCTAGCGAGGGGTAACCAGAGAGAAGTTACGGTTTTTGCAACGAGGAGCCCTAGACCCGGGGGGGAAATTATAAAATAATTTTTGGGACTCCAGAGAAGGGTTATTGAAGTTCCCATGGCATTAGAATGCCAAGAAAATACCTAGAAAAATTTTTCAATCGGTACAGACAATTTTGACCCGTTAAGCCAAACGGAGGGCATTTTGGTCATTTCGCCTTCAGAGGTGATTTTTGGCCGACTTGTCCAGTTGAGTAAACAATTAATATGACATAAAATATTACTAAAAATTGAATTGAAATCAAGTAGAAAAGAAAAGAAAAGAAAAATGAAAAAAATGGGACTTTTGACATCACATGATGTCATTAAACTTTCTCTCCACCAATGACAATCAAGCAATTTCATTAAAAAGGGAAAATGAGGCAAAATTGAAACAAAAATTCTGTTCTTCTTCCTTCATCAAACGGCAGCCTCTCTTCCTCTCTCAACCTCCATTAAACCTCACTTCTCAAGCTTAATTTCTTACCTTGTTTCACCACAAAACCCTAACCTCTCTTCATTAAAATTTTACCCCACACCTTAAACAAGCTTTTGGCAGCCAAGAAGAGGAAAAAAGGTGAAGTTTAGAGTTGGGAAAAATCTACCCTATTCAAGGTTAGTGCACTATATACCTAAAACTCTTTAATTTCATGAATGGGAACTTGAATTTAGTAAGAAAATGTAATTTAAATGAACAAAACTCATGTGTATGTGTACATGAATTTTTGCTAGGAAGGAGTGTTTTTGATGAGCTTGAAGTGAACTAGAATCATGTTGGAAGTTTATAAACATAAGAATAATAAGTTGGTATGCTAACTAAGGCATTTTGTAGAAAACATAATGTGAAGCTAGGGTTTTGGGGAGTGAAAATTGATTTGGCTTATGAAATTGTTAGAGAAAATTTTAATGGTCAATTAGTGACCATTTGAGGAGATTTGACCATAATATGGACTGAAAAATAGCATGGTAAAGGGAATGACTATGCTGCCTAGGGACAGCAGCAATGGACTGAGATTTCGGTCCAATTACACAACCATAACTTTGGCTGTGTTAGTCCAATTGGTGTTTGGCCAATTGGTTATGAAACTAGGCTTATAATGGCACATTTTTACTGAAGAAACCATGCCCAAAAGACCAAAGCAAGAGGACCAAAACTTGGCCCCAATCCGGATACCCTGCAACTGATTCTGCAGAATGACCAAATGAACAGTAACTGTTCATTTGGCCATAACTCACTGTCGATTTGGTCAATTGACCTGAAATTTTTACAGCAACAAGTTAAGACATAGAAAAACAACGTTCATGAAGAAACCTACCCCAAATTATGGCCAGAACCAATTCAAAAATGCAATCACAATTACTGTTCATGTTAGTGTAGATATGGTCAATTCTGCAGATTGGCAATCCGGCCAGCTGTGGTTTTTGAGCCATATCTGGAGCTACAAAACTCCAAATGGAGTGATTCAAAAAAGGAAATTCAACTAGACAAAATAAGAAACAACTTTCATGTTTGTCATTTCCTCAAATTCCCATAGCAACAGGGCCCAATGGAATAGTAAAGTTGGGTCTCAAAAATTGAAATTTCTGCCCTCTTAGAATTAAGTTGAGAAATGGAAATGGCAATCAATTCCAACAAGTTTTAAATACAAAATGTGGTATGTTTGGGGTGTTAAAACCAATACACCTATTTTCTATCTAAAAGTCAACATTTTTGTTGATAAATGAGGTGAATAGTGACATCAAAACTTGAAATGCACAAATTGAAGAATTTAAAAGTTTCAAATGCCCTAGTATACCTAACATGATTGGTTTGGATAGTTTGGCATGCCAATAGGGTTCAATTAGCAGTACTGCACATGGCAACATGCCATTCCGTGATTCTATGGCTTTTAGCCATTCTGACCTTGTATTGAGATTTGGCATTGTGCCTGATGTATTTACAGCTTGTTAGCTGTTCTGTTGCACACCGGGAGATGCATATGTGACCGATGGTGTAACGACCCGAGGTACTAGGTACCCAGTGCCAGTTTACCCGTTTATCCAGTCCAGTCGTCTAGTGTAGGTTACTTGGGCAACCAAATGAATGAAAGTGAACAAAGTTAATGAAATGATGGATATACCAATACCAAACAAACAAATCACACACATTCTATACATATTTATTTTCTGCTATTTTCTTTTATTATATTATTGCACCACTAAGCATTATTGCTTAGCGCATTGCTTTTGCCACGCGTAGGTACTGGAGATACAGATCGTGAGCCCAATAGACCGCAGACTGGGTGAATCCATCCTACAGTTCTGCACAGTGTCCGTGTCACCTCAACTTCTGCAGTGCATTGGTAGGACACTAGGTGTCATTTTGGCATTCTGTAATAAACTTTGATTTTCTCATATGTAATTAAACTTGTGTAATGTATATTAATGTTCATGTAAATTATGAAAATTTTATTTGTGAATGGAAAAGTAAATGTTTATTTGTGATTTATACTTGATTATCACATGTGATGGATGTTTGAGAAATGAAAAGGTTGTTGAGAACTGAAATTGAGAAATATTGTTGAGATTTTGGATATTGGAGTTTGAAATGATGGAATACAAATATTGGAAGTGTTTTAACAGGTTTCGAAGAACTGTTTTCTCCATTTTTAGCGGGTACTCCGCCGGATTTTCTTTAAAATCTTCGGAACCTCAAATAAATAATACTTTTGATAAATGGCTAAAATAAATTATATTTCATAAATTATATTCACAAGCATGGTATAAATTAATTAAGGTATATTAGAATGTGCCGGTACACCGTGTGGCATTACTTACTCGGGTATACTGTACACGGGTAAGGGGTGTCACAGCACTGGTATGATTTATGACAAAACATTGACAAGAGTAAACTCCATGTGCTTGTCATAAGTGTCACTGGTTCGGCCTACTTATCATTTATAAGTACCTATCATGTTTGTCATATGGCATGAGACTCACCATTTCAGCTTATTTATATCTCATATAAATAACTTGGGAATAAACATGAATACAATTTTTCTGGATAAGTCATGTTCTTATTATGAAGTATCCTCGATTGTGAACCTATTTATGATACTTTGTACTAGAAATACTGTCACTCATATTCTTAACAACTTAAGAATAGAATTTCTAACAAAATATCAATGGACATTTTCTATTACACATAAATATATTATGTAAACGGAAAAGTGAAAATGCCTTTTATTAATAAAAATATATTCAAGATACATACTAAATGATATGCTCTAGGGCATACTACTAACACCTAATTGGTACACTAATTGATCCATGCTATATAAATAAGTCTAGGTGTACTTTTGGCAAAATAGAATTATTAAGTATTTATAATTTTATAGTTTGTACTAATTGTGTTTGTAGGAGCGGAAGCGTGAAAAACACAAGTTTATACCATTGAATTTAAAAAATTTTCACTTGGGGTCACATGCTTCATGCAAGATTTATTTTTATCTATTTGATTTCAATGATAAACAATATATTAAAACTCTTTTAATATGTTTTTTGATTTGTATTTGCCATTTAAGATTTTATAATTAATCAGATTAATTTTAGAACCCAAGATTAAATCAAGAACAAATACACTAACCTCTTGATGCACTGTAGTGTATTTGGGCCTTTGAGATGCATTTTCCGGACACCAGATGTTGTCCTTCTAGCTTTTCCACACCAAGAACACCTATGGCAGCCCTTGAACATCTTCTAAAGCTTTTTCTATTAATTAGAAAATCAAGTTTTACCTTTTTTGAGATTAAAGATGTAAACAGGACACTACAAACGATTTCTAGTATTTTTAATTCAAGAGATTGTTTGCTAATCTCTTGGAATAGATAAGAGAAGAAGATGAAGAGAAGGGGAACCTCTTGGGTGGTGGCACCAAAGAGAATAGCTGCTGGTTGTATTATTTTCTCTTTATAATAACACTTATATTGGTAGGTCCACACATGTCACCCTTGCCACATGTCATCCTCTGATTAGTTATAGGTTTAATTGACCCAATCACAATGTGCCAAGTGTAAAACCTATATTTAATCTTAATTTTAATCATCTTACATGATTAAAAAACATTTGGCAAGCTTATGTGTAGTGCCATGTGTCACCATCTCATGGTGCCACATGTCACCCTGTGAAATGACCAAAATGCCTCTGTGTCTTAATTTTGAGTTCTCAACCCAAAATAATTATTTCTCTTCTTCTAATCAATTTATATCAAATAGAAATCAATTAATTAATCTTTATTAATCAATTTCTCATTAATTAAATTCATATTAAAACACTTTAAATATAAATATAACTTATACTATACATCCAATAACGTAGATTTGGTTTCAAGTCATGCTAGGGACTTTGCAATCTAATTGCAAACCAAATCTATTTAATTAATTAATTAAACTCTTTAATTAATTAATTAAATCATATTTAATTAGGTGATAACTTGTGTATGTGTGTGACTTACTAGGCTCATCACTAATTGGCAATAAGACATGATATCAACTCTTAATATCATTAGAACTCTTTCTTACCATAAATGATTTCTCTAAATCATTTTATGCACCTCATTGACCATGGTTAACACCTAGCATAGCATGCCATGGCCACCCAATTAGTAATAAGGTTTACCTTAAATGAACCTATAATCATATGTTACCATGCACTAGAATCTCTCTGTTACAAAATCCCAACTCAAGTTGGAGTCATGGTTTATGTCAAACTCCATTTGCTATGAATAATATGTTCTCTTTTAACTCCAGTTCTTGATTAAAAAATTTTCTCATCAGAAACTCTTTCTGAATAAATCTATCTTTCCTGGCCAGGAACTTGAAACATCAAGAAGAATTAAATGAACATAGGATTTTATCTCTATTTACTTAGAGGAACAGATTCCATCTTGATCAACACCTACCTCCATATATAACTATTAGGAGACAACACATGCCCATATACCCATATATAGTACAAGTATGAAAGCAGTATCAAACTCAAACCACCTATATACAAGACAACTGTGCTATCTCAGGTCTAAATATTATATGCACTGATATGATTTATGACAATGCATTGACAAGAGTAAACTCCATGTGCTTGTTATAAGTGTCACTGGTTCGGCCTACTTATCATGTATAAGTGCCTATCATGTTTGTTATATGGCATGAGACTCACCATTCCATCTTATTTATATCTCATATAAATAACTTGGGAACAAACATGAATACAATCTTTCTGGATAAGTCATGTCCTTATTATGAAGTATCCTTGATTGTGAACCTATTTATGAAACTTTGTGCTAGAAATACTGTCACTCATTTTCTTAACAACTTAAGAATAGAATTTCTAACAAAATATCAATGAACCTTTTCTATTAAACATAAATATATTATATAAACGAAAAAGTGGAAATGCCTTTTATTAATGAAAACATATACAAGATACATACTAAATGATATGCTCTAGGGCATGCTTCTAACAATCTCCCACTAGCACTAGAGCCATTCATTACAATATCTTAGACCTATCTTCTCAAGATGTCAGTCTAGCTGAGTCTGTGACATAGGCTTAGTGAATGGATCACCTGGATTTTCAGCTGATGCTATTTTCTGCATGGCTACATTGCCTTGCCCAACTATTTCTCTGGTAATGTGGTAGCGCCTTTTTATGTGTTTAGATTTCTGGTGAGACCTTAATTCCTTAGCCTGTATGACTGCTCTATTGTTGTCACAGTGTAGTGGAACTGCTGACTTAATGGAAGGAACTACTGTAAGTTCTATCACGAACTTCTTTATCCAAACAGCTTCTTTTGCAGTATCTGATGCAACAATATACTCAGCCTCGGTAGTGGAATCTGCAGTCGTGCTCTGTTTGGAACTCTTCCAACTAACTTCACCTCCATTACAAATGAACACATATCCAGAGGTAGACTTTCTATCATCGATATCTGATTGGAAATCAGAATCAGTATAACCATCCAATTGCAAGTCTCCACCTCCATAGATCAAGAATAAATCCTTAGTTCTTCTCAAGTACTTAAGGATATTCTTGACAGCTATCTAGTGTTCCAAACTTGGATTGGATTGATACCTGCTAGTCAAACTAATAGCATATGCAATATCCGGCCTAGTACACAACATTGCATATGTTAAACTTCCAATAGCCGAAGCATATGGAATCCTGGCCATTTTATCTCTTTCTTCAGGTGTCTTTGGAAACATCCCTTTAGAAAGATGGATACCATGTCTCACTTGTAACAATCCTCTCTTGGAATCAAGCATGTTAAACCTCTTTAACACCTTTCCCAAGTATAGACTTTGGGACAAACCAATTATTCTTTTCGCTCTATCTCTATAGATGCGAATCCCAAGAATATAGGTTGCCTCCCCTAAGTCTTTTATGGAGAATGTATTTGACAACCATACCATTACAGTTGTCAACATAACTGTATCATTACCCATCAATAGTATGTCATCCACATATAAGACAAGGAAAGTGATAATACTATCACTAACCTTCTTATATACACATGGCTCATCCTCATTTTTGATAAAACCAAATGATTTAATGGCTTCATCAAAATGGACGTTCCAACTCCTCGAAGCTTGCTTCAACCCATAAGTGGATCGCTTTAGCTTGCATACCTTGGAACCATCTTGGGATTCAAAACCCCTAGGTTGTTCCATGAAAATGTTTTCTTCAATGTATCCATTGAGAAAAGTGGTTTTGACATCCATCTGCCAAATCTAATAATCATAGTATGCAACTATTGCTAATAGAATCCTAATAGATTTAAGCATGGCAACAGGCGAGAAAGTCTCCTTAGAGTCGATTCCTTACCTTTGGCGAAACCATTTCACTACTAGCCTTGCCTTATAGGTCTCTACCTTTCTATTAGAATAAATTTTCTTCTTGAAAACCCATTTGTTCCCTATAGGTACAATACCTTCAGGTGGGTCAATAAGATCCCAAACTTGATTCTTAGACATGGAATCAATTTTGGATTTCATAGCATCAATCCATTTTAAAGAGTTTATATCCGATATAGCCTCTTCTTAGGTAGGTGGATCATCTCCATGATCTACTTCTTCATGAGTAGACAACTCTTATTCTTCTTCATGAAGGAAACCATATCTCACTGGTAGGTGAGATACCCTGGTTGATCTACGAGGAACAGCTGTAGATGTTTCATCAACGGGTGTGGGTGAACTAGATGGATCTATATCCATTTGATCTGTTGGTTGGTCAGAATTCTCCAATTCCAACTCTATTTGCCTTCCTTTGCCTCATTCTTGAAGAAACTGTTGTTCAAGAAATGTGGCATCTCTACTTATCACAACCTTTTATGAAGTAGGCAAATAAAAAAGATATCCAAAACTAACTTTTGGATATTCAACAAATCGATCCTTTTTTGATATGGTTTCCAATTTATCAGTGCTCAGCTTTTTGACATAAGCTGGACAACCCCAAATCTTAACTTGCTTAAGACTTGATTTTCTTCCATGCCATATCTCATAAGGTGTGGAAGAAACGGATTTTGATGGAATCCTATTCAGAATACACAAAGTTGATTCTAATGCAAATCCCCAAAAGGAGATTGGCATATCAGTATAGCTCATCATAATACGTACCATATCCAATAGGGTACGATTTCTCCTTTCAGATACACCATTCAGCTGTGGCATTCCTGGAGGAGTCAGCTGAAAAACAATGCTGTGCTCTCTCAAGTATTCATCAAATTCAGTACTCAAATATTCACCTCCACGATCTAATCGAAGAGCTTTAATACTCTTTCCCGTTTGATTTTCTACTTCAGATTTAAATTCTTTGAAATTTTCAAAGGATTCATGTTTGTATTTCATCAAGTACAAATACCCAAATCTTGATTTATCATCAGTAAAGGTAATAAAATAATGAAAACTGCCTCTAGCCATTTCCTTAAATGGACCACATACATCACTATGTATTAGCTCCAAAACATTTTCAGCCCTTAGCCCTTGTCCAACAAAGGGTGATCTAATCATTTTGCCCTGAAGGCAAGATTCACAAGTTGGAGTAGGCTCAAAGCCCAATGATGATAGAATCCCCATTTTCTCCAATTTTGCAATCCTATCTTCTGCAACATGACATAAACTTAAGTGCCAAATATATTTTGAACTTGAGTTGGTTTTCATGAAGGCATTGCATTCATTTAGATCACTTGCATTCATTTTGTGTTTTTCATTATTATTCAAATAATAAAGACCATCATTCATATAACCCAAACCAACATATTTATTTCCAAAATAAATATTGCAAATATCATCTGTGAACTGAAATTCATAGCCATTTCTAGTCAAACTATATATAGAAATGACGTTCTTAAAAGTATCAAGTACATATAAAATATTATCCAAACACAAAACATGTCCAGACATGTAAAAAGATTTAGATCCTATGGCTAAAGCTTTAACATTTGAGCCATTGCCAATCCGAACTCTAACATCTTGGGAACGTAAGCTACTACTATTTGCTAGTTCCTACATATCATTCAAAAAGTGAGAACTGGCACCAGTATCTAAAACCAAAGCTGTAGATGAACTATGAGTATCATCAGAATCTAAATAACAAGATATGGACATACCTTCTGAAGGTTTATCCTTATTGTCCTTCAGAGAAGCAAGATACTCTGGGCAGTTCCTTTTCCAGTGCCCATCCTTCTAGCAGTGGAAACACTTTCTTTTGCCTGCATCAGCTTTTGTCTTCCTTTTCTGTTTAGCTATTTTCTTAGAAGGACCAGGAATCTGAGGTTTCTATTTCTTATTGCCCTTCTTCTTGTTGGACTTTCTAGTAGAAGAAGATGCAATCAAAGCTACCTCTTTTCCTTTATTGCCTAGCATATTCTTTTGGGCAATAACCAGCATGTTGAGTAAACCAGCTAAGGTGCATTCCTATTTAGTCATATGAAAATTTGTTACAAAATTCCCAAAAGACTCAGAAAGGGATTGAAGGATCAAATCCGTCTACAGTTGGAAATCCATGTTGAAATCAAGATGTTCCAGCTGCTTAATCAGCCGAATCATACTGTGGACATGATCCCCAACATTCTGTCCCTCTGACATCCTCATGCAGAACAGCTGTGTAATACCCCTCACCAGACTACAGTGTAGCCGAGCGAAGTATGCTACATTCAGTGCTAGAGCACCCTATCTTATCTTACTTTATTATTTAAATAATTTGATCTCGTTATATTTTAATATCAATTATTTTTGAAGGAGAAACTAATGGAGTTTTCTCTATTTTATTAACGTTTAATGTATTTCACTATTCATCTGCTTGAAATTTTCAATAATATTTTAAAATAAAAATCTCATTAATAATTCTCATAATCATCTCATCATTTCATGCATCATCATTTCTGATAGTGTCCATACATTTCGATTCTTATTCATTACCATGCATATTCATTCATGCTTATTTCATATATCAAAAATTTCAAATTTCCATTAATTACATAATTTACAATTTATATAATACACAAATTAATTACAATATCATAATTTATATTTCAACATGATAACTAATCATAAATACATAAAAATAACTTTTGTGAGCCCTATCTACGTGCATTGCTGAGGAGGTGACAACTTGAACACTTCTGACACTGCTGCAGATCTGGACTCCAAAAATCTCTGTCAAAGTACCTGCGCGAGGAAACAAATCCGTCGTGCTAAGCATTGCTGCATAGTGGTGCAATAATATGACAAGAAAATAACATATACAAATAAAGAAAAAAAATAGAGCATAATTTAAGTATTCAGGAATTAATTTGATTTACTATGATGTTTCTAGTATTATCTATCTTATATGCTAATTTGTTCCTCTTTGGAAGTACTGAGTTT
This sequence comes from Hevea brasiliensis, assembly GCF_030052815.1. NCBI lineage: Eukaryota > Viridiplantae > Streptophyta > Magnoliopsida > Malpighiales > Euphorbiaceae > Hevea > Hevea brasiliensis. The sequence goes on from NC_079494.1 coordinate 24,007,478, forward strand.
ATACAGTGATAATATTCGATATACAGATTAATTCTAGGAGTATTGTATTTTCAGTTCCTACAATTCTAAAAATTTCATTTGTACTACTTGATTCAATTATGTTTCCATTGCTGATCTTTTTTTTTTCCTCATTTCATTCAGTACTTTCTAATATTTTTAATTACTAACGTTCTTAAATAATTTTAATAATTTACATTGCCTAGTTAACCTATGATAGGCTGACTAAACTGGATAACGGGTCATTGGCACTGGACACCGTGGTGCCTTAGTCCTTCATACCATGGGACGCGGAACGTCAATCATGTACGCAATCAATATGGCTAAAAAGCCATGATAACACATAATTGGGCATAAAGCCATGAATACGCGCATAAAGCCATGAATACAGACATAAAGCATTTCGCAGTACTGCTAAAACAATACTCTATTGGCATGCCAAACTATCCAATCTGACACACATGTCTAGGCAATACAAGGGCACATAATATCATTAAATATTAATATATTGTGTTTTATGACTTCATTATTTCATAATAAATTTTAATTATAATTCATACATTCATTTGATCATTTATATGATCACAATTCACATCAATTGTCCTTTTATACCATTGTACTCAAAGTACTTTTTTTTTCTACAATAATGAGAACTAATGTCTCATTCATACATTAATATGATTCATTTATTTATTCATTATGTCATTCATATCAATCACAATTCAAAACAATGGTTCACATGTACCATTGTATTCAAAACATTTTTTCCTTTCTCATTTATTCATTTTATGAATTCTATTTGTGATGGGCATAGAAGCCCTAACTACCTATTCACTCAATAAGGTGATTTACTTTTCATGTTTCAAGCAATCATGAACATGTCATGGATTTCAAATTTATGGCCTTAATTTCCCTTTAACAATATAGTTCTTACACTTTGTGTCTTTGTATTACTATTTACTCAAATTGTTGACTTTTTAATACATAATAAATTTATTGAACCTAAGTTCACCAAGATACCACATTTTGCATTCTAAAGTTGTTGGTATTGGTTGCCAATAGCATTTCAAAGCTTAGTGTTGGTTACTTTACAATTTTTAAATTTCAAGCACTAAGTTTACTATTCCATTGGTCATTTGTACAGTAGAAATTTGACAAAATTGTCTTCATGAAAGTTGTTCCTTATTGTGTCTAGTTACATTTATTTTTTTGAATCACTCCATTTGGAGTTTTGTAGCTCAAGTTATGGCCTAAACACCATAACTGGCCGGATTGCAAATTTTCTAGATTTTCTGGACAGAACCAAATCTACAGTGTTTTGTACACTGATTGCAGGTCAGTTTTTGAACATGTTATGATCAAAATTTTGGTTTGATTTCTTCATGAAAGTTTTAGGTCTATATCTCAACTATCTTCTGATAAAGTTTTAGGTCAATTAGACCTTTCTACACTAAGTTATGACCAAATGAATAAACACTATTTATTTGATCATTTTGCCTAGGCGGAATGCAAGTCACCCAGATTAGGTTAATTTTTAGGTCAACTTGGTTTGGTTTTCTGGGTAGGGTTATACACCAAATTGTGCCATTATGTGTCTAGTTTCATGTCCAATTGGCGTTGCACCAATTGAACCTATACAACCCAAGTTATGGCCAAATAGCCATAACTGGTTCATTTCCTAATTTTGTCTTTTTAATTAGGCAGATTTTTGCATTACTTTTTTCCAATTTAAGTGGACATGTTGTAGTTACTTTTAGGCTTAGCGTTCTTCATATAATTTGTTTCCCTATATCTTATAGTCACTCAAAAATTTTAATTACAATTTTATAAATTTTGTAGAATTAATTATACTAATTTAATTGGCCTAGACTCTAGTACCCTGTGTCTTTCGGGTCCAAGTTCAAGTCAGTGACTACAAGTGGATTTTTAAGGTTCTTACGTTCATAATTTGAGGAAGTTTTCTGAAACAAAGTTGGGGCCCTACGTCTTATGTTTCTGGAAAGGTATGGCTCATCCTAAATGGAGTTATTTAGTGAAAGATATGCTATAAAAACTAATCTGCGGTCAGATGAAATTGAGCAAATTTCTAAGTTTGGATGTACCAAGTTCTTTTAAGCATTTGACCTAATTCCTTTGGGTTATGGGTTTTGGCCAAAAGACCAATATTGTAGGCCTATGTCTTATAAAACGTTTTCCATTGGTTTGATTGCATTTGGATTTTTATAGACCATGTTATGGCCATTTTGCCAAAACTGGCCGGGTGAGCTTTAGTCTAGGAAATTATGGGCAGAATGGTTCTGGTTAGTTTGGTAACCTCACTTAGGCTAGCAATTTCATATGGTTAGAGGCATTTTTGGGCTTGGTGTTCTTAATGAAAGTTGTAGTCCTATGTCTAATCTTTCCAATGACACAAAAATTAGGTCATTTGGACCTGTCTAGAGGAAGTTATGGCCAAATGAACATGTACTTTTCATTTGGTCAATTTTATAGGTTAAGCGTTTAGATTTCCGAATTGGACCAGTAAATTGGTCAACTTATGGACAGAATTTGAACAGGGTTTCTTCATAAAAAATGGGGTATTTTGAGTCTAATTTCACCTCCAATATACCTCATAGCAATTGGAGTTACACAACTTTAGTTATAGGTCAAACAAGACCCTGGACACATAGGTCCGAATTTCGTACACATGAAACATCACTTGTAGTATTCCATCCTCCTTACTCCCAACTACAATTTATCACTCATAACACTTCAAATGATCAACAAACAGCCTCAACAAGATCAATCTCAAGCCATATCACCAAGGTACCAAAATTAACTCAAACCCCAACATGTATAGTTTGCTTCAATTTTTTTTCATTTCATTACTTAATTTGTTGTTCTAACAAGAAATAAATATGTAAAAGAGAACAATAAGCCACTAACCCCAATTGATCACTCTTCAAAGTTTCCAAATCTTCCTTTTCTTCTCTTCTTTTTGCTGCCTAGAGGTATTCTAAGGTCTGAGGATCAAATTTAGTGAAGTCAAGTTAGGGATTTATGGTGATTTTTCAAGAGAATTTCTAATGAGAAGTTTGCATGAAAATGGTGTGAGGAAAGAAAAGAGAAAAACGGCTAAATGAAGGAGATGAGATGCAGATTGTTATTTCATTTCATCCCATTTTATCTCTTTTTAATAACTTTAAATATGCTTGTTGTGTTGTGATTGGTGGAGGCCTTCTTAATGACATCAGGTGATGTCAAAATTCCAATTTTCTTCATTTTTCTTTTCTATTCTACTCATTTTCAATTCAATTTTTAGTAATATTTATTCATATTTTAGATTATAATAATTATTTACTTAACTGCACAAGTCGACCAAAAATCATCTCTGAAGACGAAATGACCAAAATACCCTCCGTTTGGCTTAACAGGCTAAAATTGTCTGTACCAATTGAAAAATTTTTCTAAACCTTTTCTTGGTATTCTAATGCTATGGAAACCTCAATGACTCTTCTCTGGGGTCCCTGAAATTATTTAATGAATTTCCTTCCGGGTTTAGTGCTTCTAGTTGCGAAGACCGCAACTTCCTACTAGGTTACCCATCGCTAGGGTACCGGCTCATTTAACTTGGTTGTATTTTATTTCTAAAATTTTTCCTAAATTTTTCTTATTAATATTTGAGTTAATTATGATTCCTCACTTTAGTTTAAATATTTTTCTAAAAGTTCTAGCTGTCCGGACCGACACCGATCACCGGAACAGTAGAATGTACGGAATTGCTACAATAAGGGTGTTACAATTCTTCCCCTCTAACAAAAATTTCGTCCTCGAAATTTATCCGGTGTACATAGTCGAAGCGCTGCTACTTCCTTATTTCTACACCTTTCCGTGTTATGATACTTCACTTTCGCCTTAGTCTCAATCCTATCCTCAAACAGTTCTATACTCATCATTTTTCATCTTAAATACAGTCTCCTTCTCATCTCCATTCGCTATCTCATTGTCTCTTCACTCTCTTATTCCATACCTTAACCTAAAATAAAAGGGAAATACAGATCTGCAATAGTGTCACGTCGACTCTTATGAATGCAATGCATGATATGCAGTCTATCTAGGTCCAATAATGCCTAAACTGCGCTCTGATACCAATAAATGTAACACCCCTCACCCAACAACAGTGTAGCCGAGCGAAGTATGCTACATTCGGTGCCAGAGCACTCTATCTTATCTTACTTTATTATTTTAATAATTTAATCTCGTTATATTTTAATATCAATTATTTTCGAAGGAAAAACTAATGGAGTTTTCCCTATTTTATTAATGCTTGACGTATTTTACTTGTAACACCCTCCCGGTAGCAACTCCGTACATTCTACTGTTCCGGTGACCGGTGTCGGTCCGGACAGCTAAAACGTCCGAAAAAATATTTAAACTAAAGTCAGGAATCATAATTAACTCAAATATTAATAAGAAAAATTTAGTAAAAATTTTAGAAATAAAATACAACCAAGTCAAATGAGCCGGTGCCCAAGCGATGGGTAATCAGAGGAAAGTTGCGGTTCTCGCAACGAGGAGCCCTAGACCCGGGGGAAAAATTATAAAATAATTTTTGGGACTCCAGAGAAGGGTTATTGAGGTTCCCATGGCATTAGAATGCCAATAAAATACCTAGAAAAATTTTTCAATCGGTACAGCCAATTTTGACCCGTTAAGCCAAACGGAGGGCATTTTGATCATTTCGCCTTCAGAGGTGATTTTTGGCCGACTTGTCCAGTTGAGTAAATAATTAATATGACATAAAATATGAATAAACATTACTAGAAATTAAATTGAAGATGAGTAGTGGAGGAAAGGAAAGAAAGTGAGGAAAAAGCTTATTTATGACATCATAGAGATGTCATTAAGAACACTATGACCAATCACAATTAAGTAACCATTTGACTAACAAATAAAAGATATAATTGAGACTAAAAAAATAAAAGAAAAACCAGCAGCCACCTCTTCCCATTCCAGCCGAAACCCTTGCCCATAGCCAACCTCCATTGCCAACTTCCATCAAGCTTATTTTCTCTCTTCTTTTCACCATAAACCCTAAACCCCTTTCATTAAAAGTTGTCCACTCATCTTGGGAGAGTGTTTGGCAGCCTAGAAAGTGAAGGAAAGTGAAGATTTAACTTGGAAAAAATCTGCCCTATTCAAGGTTAGTGCATTAGATACTTAAAACTCTTTATTTTTATGATTTGTAACTTGAATTGAGTAAGAATTGTAACTAAAATGAACAAGAATTATGTTATACATACTATGAATTTTCGGCAGCCCTTGTGAAGGAATTATTTTGATTGTTTTGATGGACTTAGAGTGAACTAGAGCTTATGTTTACAGTGTATACATATACATATACAAAGAATGAAAGAGTTAAATAAGGAATTTGTGAAAACTCATATGGGAATTAGGGTTTTGAGAAGGGAAAAATTGACTTGGCTTAGGAAATTGTTAGAGAACATTTTAATGGTCAATTAGTGACCATTTTAGGTAAGTTGACTACAATTTGGACTGAAAAATAGTATGGCAAAGTGAAGGTGTAAGTTGCCCTAGGACAGCAGCAATGGACTGAAATTTCAGTCCAATTACACAGTCATAACTTTGGCTGTGTTAGTCCAATTGGTGTTTGGCCAATTGGACATGAAACTAGGCTTATAATGGCACATTTTTGCTGAAGAAACCATGCCCAAAAGACCAAAGCAAGAGGACCAAAACTTGGCCCCAATCCGGATACCCTGCAACTGATTCTGCAGAATGACCAAATGAACAGTAATTGTTCATTTGGCTATAACTCACTGTGAATTTGGTCAATTGACCTGAAATTTTTACAGAAACAAGTTAAGACATAGAGAAAAAACTTTCATGAAGAAATCTACCCAAAATTATGGCCAGAACCTAACCCAAATGGCAGTGACAGTCACTGTTCATGTTACTGTAGATATGGTCAATTATGCAAATTGGCAATCCGGCCAGCTGTGGTTTTTGGACCATATCTGGAGCTACAAAACTCCAAATGGAGTGATTCAAAAAAGGAAATTCAACTAGACAAAATAAGGAACAACTTTCATGTTTGTCATTTCTTCAAATTCTCACTGAAACAGTGCTTAATGGAACAGTAAACATATGCTTCAAAAACTGAAATTTTCTGCCCTCTTGGTTTTAAGATAGAAATGGTAATGGTGACCAATTCTAGCAAGTTTTAAATATAAAATGTGGTATGTTGGGAGTGCCAAAGTCAATGTACATATTTTCTATCCAAAAGTCAACATTTTTGTTGACCAATGAGGTGAATAGTGACACCAAAACTTGAAATGCACAAATTGAAGAATTTAAAAGTTTCAAATGCCCTAGTATACCTAACATGATTGGTTTGGATAGTTTGGCATGCCAATAGGGTTCGATTAGCGATCGCATATGGCAATATGCCATTACGTGATTTCATGGCTTTTAGCCATTCGACTTTGCATTGAGATTTGGCCTTGTGCGAGATTATTCTGACTTGGTAGCTGTTACGTACACCGGGACATGCATATGTAACCGATGTTGTGACGGCGCGAGGTACTAGATACCCAGTGCCAGTTTACCCGTTATCCAGTCCAGTCGTCTAGTGTAGGTTACTTGGGGCAACCAAATGAATAAAAGTGGACAAAGTAAATGATATACAAATACCAAACAAATAAAACATATACATTCACTACACATTTAATTTCTTGCTATTTTCTTTTATTATATTATTGCACCACTAAGCATTATTGCTTAGAGCGTTGCTTTTGCCACGCGTAGGTACTGGAGATACAGATCGTGAGCCCAGTAAACCGCAGACTAGGTGAATCCATCCTGCAGTTCTGCACAGTGTCCGTGTCACCTCAACTTCTGCAGTGCATTGGTAGGACACTAGGTGTCATTTTTGCATTCTGTAATAAATTTTGATTTTCTCATATGTAATTAAACTTGTGTAATGTATATTAATGTTCATGTAAATTATGAAAAATTTTATTTTTGAATGGAAAAGTAAATGTTTATTTGTGATTTATACTTGATTATCACATGTGATGGATGTTTGAGAAATGAAAAGGTTGTTGAGAACTGAAATTGAGAAATATTGTTGAGATTTTGGATATTGGAGTTTGAAATGATGGAATACAAATATTGGAAGTGTTTTTAACAGGTTCCGAAGAACTGTTTTCCCCATTTTTAGCCGGTACTCCGTCGGATTTTCTTTAAAATCTTCGGAACCTCAAATAAATAATACTTTTGATAAATGGCTAAAATAAATTATATTTCATAAATTATATTCACAAGCATGGTATAAATTAATTAAGGTATATTAGAATGTGCCGGTACACCGTGTGGCATTACTTACTCGAGTATACTGTACACGGGTAAGGGGTGTCACATTGCTATTCATCTACTTGAAATTTTCAATAATATTTTAAAATAAAAATCTCATCAATTATTCTAATAATAATCTCATCATTTCATGCATCATCATTTCTGATAGTGTCCATACATTTCGATTCTTATTCATTACCATGCATATTCATTCATTCTCATTTTATATATCAAAAATTTCAAATTTCCATTAATTACATAATTTACAATTTACATAATACACAAATTAATTACAGTTTCATAATTTATATTTTAACATGATAACTAATTATAAATACATAAAATAACTTTTGTGAGCCCTATCTACGTGCATTGCTGAGGAGGTGACAACTTGAACACTTCTGACACTTCTACAGATCTGGACTCCAAAAATCTCAGTCAAAGTACCTGCGCGAGGAAACAAATCCATTGCGCTAAGCATTGCTGCTTAGTGGTGCAATAATATGACAAGAAAATAACATATACAAATAAAGAAAAAAAATAGAGCATAATTTAAGTATTCAGGAATTAATTTGATTTACTATGATGTTTCTAGTATTATCTATCTTATATGCTAATTTGTTCCTCTTTGGAAGTACTGAGTTTATACAGTGATAATATTCGATATACAGATTAATTCTAGGAGTATTGTATTTTCGATTCCTAAAATTCTGAAAATCTCATTTGTACTACTTGATTCAATTATATTTCCATTGCTATTTTTTTTTTCTCATTTCATTCAGTACTTTCTAATATTTTTAATTACTAATGTTTTTAAATAATTTTAATAATTTATATTGCCCAGGTAACTTATGACAGGCTGACTAAACTGGAAAACGGGTCATTACACTAGACACCGTGGTGCCTCGGGCCGTCGTACCATGGGACGCGGAATGTCAACCACTTATGCGGTCAGTATGGCTAAAAAGCCAGGATAACACATAATCGAGCATAAAAGCCATGAGTGCGGACATAAAGCCATCAATATAGGCATAAAGCCATGAATACGGGCATAAAGCATTTCGCAGTACTGCTAAAACAATATCCTATTGGCATGCCAAACTATCCAATCTGACACACATGTCTAGGCAATACAAGGGCACATAATATCATTAAATATTAATATATTGTGTTTTATGACTTCATTATTTCATAATAAATTTCAATTATAATTCATATATTCATTTGATCATTTATATGATCACAATTCACATCAATTATCCTTTTATACCATTGTACTCAAAGTACTTTTCCTTTTTACAATAATGAGAACTAATGTCTCATTCATACATTAATATGATTCATTTACTTATTCATTATGTCATTCATATTAATCACAATTCAAAACAATGGTTCACATGTACCATTGTATTCAAAACATTTTTTCCTTTATCATTTATTTATTTTATGAATTCTATTTGTGATGGGCATATAAGCCCTAACTACCTATTCACATTACTTAAGTGGTTTAGTTTTCATGTTTCAAGCAATCCATGAACATTTCATGGATTTCAAATTTATGTCCTTAATTTCCCATTAACAATATAGTTCTTACACTTTGTGTCTTTGTATTACTATTCACTCAAATTGTTAACTTTTTAATACATAATAAATTTATTGAACCTAAGTTCTCCAAGATACCACATTTTGCATTCTAAAGTTGTTGGTATTGGTTGCCAATACCATTTCAAAACTTAGTGTTGGTTACTTTACAATTTTCAGATTTCAAGCACTAAGTTTACTATTCCATTGGTCATTTGTACAGTAGAAATTTGACAAAATTGACTTCATCAAAGTTGTTCCTTATTGTGTCTAATTACATTTCTTTTTTGAATCACTCCATTTGGAGTTTTGTAGCTCAAGTTATGGCCTAAACACCATAACTGGCCGGATTGTAAATTTTCCAGAATTTCTGGATAGAACCAAATCTACAGTGTTTTGTACACTAAATTCAAGTCAGTTTTTGAACATGTTATGATCAAAATTTTGATTTGGTTTCTTCATGAAAGCAGTAGATCTATGTCTCAGCTATCTTCTAGTAAAATTTAAGGTCAATTGGACCTTTTTACACTGAGTTATGACCAAATAAATAAACACTCTTCATTTGGTCATTTTGCCCAGGTAGAATGCAAGTCATCCGAATTAGGGCAATTTTTAGGTCAACTAAGTTTGGTTTTCTGGGCAGGGTTTCGACACCAAAGTTGCGCCATTATGTGTGTAGTTTCATGTCCAATTAGACTTGTACCAATTGAACCTACACAACCCAAGTTATGGCCAAATAGCCATAACTGGTTCATTTCCTAATTCTATCTCTTTAATTAGGCAGATTTTGGAATTACCTTTTTCTAATTTAATTGGACATGTTGTAGTTACTTTTAGGCTTAGCATTCTTCATATAATTTGTTTCCCTATGTCTTATAGTAACTCAAAAGTTTTAATTACAATTTTCCAAGTTTTGTAGAATTAATTATACTAATTTAATTGGCCTAGACTTCAGTACCCTGTGTCTTTCGGGTCTAGGTTCAAGTCAGTGACTGCAAATGGATTTTTAAGGTTCTTATGTTCATAATTTGTGGAAGGTTTCTAAAACAAAGTTGGGGCCCTGCGTCTTATGTTTCTGGAAAGGTATAGCTCATCCCAAATGGAGTTGTCTAGTGAAAGATATGCTATAAACACTAATCCGGGGTCAGATGAAATTGAGTAAATTTCTAGGTTTGCATGTACCAAGTTCTTTTAAGCATTTGACCTAATTCCTTTGGGTTATGGGTTTTGGCCAAAAGACTAATACTGTAGGCCAATGTTTTATAAAACGTTTTCCATTGGTTTCATTGCATTTGGATTTTTATAGACCAAGTTATGGCCATTTTGCCAAAACTGGTCGGGTGAGCTTTAGTCCAGGAAATTTTGGGCAGAATGGTTTTGGTCAGTTTGATGACCTCAATTGGGCCAGCAATTTCATTTATGGTTAGAAGCATTCCAATGACACAAAAATTAGGTCATTTGGACCTGTCTAGAGGAAGTTATGGCCAAATGAAGTTCATTTGGTCAATTTTCTGGGTTCAGTGTTTGGATTTCCAAATTGGACCAGCAAATTGGTCAACTTATGGACAGAATTTGGGTAGGGTTTCTTCATAAAAAATGGGGCATTTTGAGTCTAGTTTCACCTCTAATTGTCTTCATACCAATTGTAGTCACACAACTTCAGTTATAGATCAAACAAGACCCTGAACTCATAGGTTCGAATTTCCTGCACATGAAACATCACTTCTAATATTCCATCCTCCTTACGCCCAACTACAATTTATCACTCATAAGACTTCAAATGATCAACAAATAGCCTCAACAAGATCAATATCAAGCCTTATCACTAAGGTAACAAAATTAACTTAAACCCTAACATGTATGGTTTGCTTCAAATTTTTTTCATTTTATTAATTAATTTGTTGTTCTAACAAGAAATAAAGATGTAAAAGAGAACAATAACGCACTAACATCAATTAATCACTTTTCTAAGTTTTCAAATCTTCCTTTTCTTCTCTTCCTTTTGCTGCCTAGAGGTGTTCTAAGGTGTGAGGATCAAATTTAGTGAAGTCAAGTTAGGGATTTATGGTGATTTTTCAAGAGAATTTCTAGTGAGAAGTTTGCATGAAAATGGTGTGAGGAAAGAAAAGAGAGAAACGACTGAATGAAGGAGATGAGATGCAGATTGTTGTTTCATTTCATGCCATTTTATCTCTTTTTAATAACTTTAAATATGCTTGTTGTGTTGTGATTGGTGGAGGCCTTCTTAATGACATCATGTGATGTCAAAATTCCAATTTTCTTCATTTTTCTTTTCATTTCTTTTCTACTCATTTTCAATTCAATTTTTAGCAATATTTATTCATATTTTAGATCATAATAATTATTTACTTAACTAGACAAGTCGGCCAAAAATCATCTCTGAAGACAAAATGACCAAAATGCCTTCCGTTTGGCTTAACAGACTAAAACTGTCTGTACCGATTGAAAAATTTTTCTAAACCTTTTCTTGGCATTCTAATGCCATAGAAACCTCAGTGACTCTTCTCTAGAGTCCTTGAAATTATTTTATGAATTTTTTCCTGGGTTAGGGCTCCTAGCTGTGAAGACCGCAACTTTCCACTAGGTTACCCATCGCTAGGGCACCGGCTCATTTAACTTGGTTGTATTTTATTTCTAAAATTTTTCCTAAATTTTTATTATTAATATTTGAGTTAATTATGGTTCCTCACTTTAGTTTAAATATTTTTCCAGATGTTCTAGCTATCCGGACCGACACCGGTCGCCGGAACAGTAGAATGTATAGAATTGCTACAGTGAGGGTGTTACAAGCTGCCTAAATATCTCATACCTAGCATTCCTATTGTGCTCACCATATAACTCTTGTAGGTGAAGGAGGATCTCACTCGCACTCTGCATGTTCTCATGCTGCTTCTGTAACTCATTACTCATGGAAGCACGCATGTAACACTTAGCTCTCATATCATGCTCCTTCTACTTGTCCAAAGTTTATGTTCCTCTTGAGTGGCCTTTGGAGATAAGGGACTAGGAGCATTCGAATCTAGAACATATCCTATATGTTCAAGGTTTAGGACAAGTTTTAAAATTCTTAGTCAATCAGACAGATTAGGTCCTGTCAACCTATTGCGATCAAGTATGCTTGCAAGGATATTGGATGGTGGTGGTTGTTCTGTGCTCATTATTATCAGAAAATTAATTGCAGAAAATAACCAGATTAATTAGTAAATGTATTATGTAATTAACCAAAATAATTATGTTCTTTTAATCAAATTGGTCTTCCCACTAACTTAGCGAATCCTACACTTCCAAAGTAGAAAACGGAAATCCTAGTTGGATAGATTTCTAGTGGGTGATTGAATTCTTATAATTCTATTGATCATCCTTAGGTACATCCATTATTGGAATTACAATAAACTATAAGTGAGCAACTCCTTGGCCATCAGATCTCATGTGAGGTTCAATCCTTTACCTAGCCCCTAATGCTCAAAATCTCAGGTACAACCATTATTGACTTATCTTGCATTAGTTAAGTTGATCCCATTGAACCAGTAATTATGCACATAATTTTAATGTCCTCAGGTACATCCAATATTGGCCACCAAACCATTTACATATTTACAACATCTCATGCTTAACAATTATTCTTAAGAAAATCTCTTAAATTAATTGCATCTCATGCAACTATTTAAAATTTCTTAAAATAATTGCCCTAATGGAGGGCCCATGTTAGAATGACTCTAATTATAGCATTTCCAACTTAATAATTTGTTTGGAAGATTTTATGGTCATCCTAATTACTATTAAGGTCTCACTTTGCACATTATCCATTTAGCATGCATATATCATATAGTTGCATACATTCCCATACATCTTATGCATTCATGGATAAGCAGTAAATATGGTATGATCATGGACTTTCTAAGGGATTCAATTCTAAGCCACCAAGAATTGAATCAGGGCATTCCTAGGTGCATTTCATTCATTCATTTTACAAGAGTTGCTGAAGGAGTACATAATCAACACTTGATCTTGAATTCCTCCCACTGGTCCCACCAATGCTCTTGACCTCCTTGAACTTCTTGCAATCCAATTACATAGTAATCCTTGGCATACCAAGGCGAATTTACAAGAACTTAAATAAATGAAATTACAACCCAAAAATTATTACAAACTTAGTAATACATGCCTAAAATAAAATTAAAATAAATTAATTAATTTACAATCCCAAAGAAACATAAAAGAAATAAATCCAATCACATTGATCTTTTATAGTCCATGATCATCCATCATGCATATCACTATTTAATAATTAAATAAAACATACATACTAAAATTAAATTGAATATCTCATATTCAACTTAAAAATCCAGATTTGAATATGATTCAAATAAATTTAAAAATTCAGATTTGAATCTCATTCAAATAAATTTAAAAATTCATATTTGAATCACATTCAAACAACCTTAAAAATTCAGATTTGAATCACATTCAAACAATTTTTAAAAAATCAGATTTGAATCACATTCAAATAATTTTTTAAAAAATTTAGATCTGAATATTATTCAAACAACTTGAAAAAATCAGATTTAAATATGATTCAAACAACTTAAAAAAAACATATTTGAATCCATTCAAACAACTTTTAAAATTCAGATTTGAATCACATTCAAACAATTTTTAAAATTCTGATTTGAATCAAAATTTAATTGTGTGATTAAAACTACACATTAAGCACTTTAATTAGTCATAGGATAGGCCTTAGATCATACAACAATTGCATAATTAAAAAGCTAAACCTTGCACCACCCATGAAGCCACAAACCTTGCGCACCATGTTGGTGTTCTTCAAGCATGCCGCCATACATCCATAGCAACCAGCAATGGATAAATCATTTCATGATCAAAACACACAATTAAATCATATAATAAACAATCTAAATGGCAAATATAGTGGCTCTGATACCAATTGTAGGAGCAGAAGCGTGAAAAACACAAGTTTATACCATTGAATTTCAAAAATTTTCACCTAGGGTCACATGCATCATGCAAGATTTATTTTTATCTATTTGATTTCAAAGATAAACAACATATTAAAACTCTTTTAATATGTTTTTGGATCTGTATTTTCAATTTAAGAATTTAGAATTAATCAGATTAATTTTAGAACCCTAGATTAAATCAAGAACAAATACACTAACCTCTTGATGCACTGCAGTGCATTTGTGCCTTTGAGATGCGTCTTCAGGACATCAGATGTTGTCCCTCTAGCTTGTCCACACCAAGAACACCTATGGTAGCTCTTGAATAGCTTCTAAAGCTTTTTCTATTAATTAGAAAATCAAGTTTTTCCTTTTTGAGATTAAAGATGTAAATAGGACACTAGAAACGATTTCTAGTATTTTTAATTCAAGAGATTGTTTGCTAATCTCTTGGAATGGATCAGAAAAGAAGATGAAGAGAAGGGGAACCTCTTGGGTGGTGGCACCAAAGGGAATAGTTGCTGATTGTGTTGTTTTCTTTTCATAACAACACTTATATATGTAGGTCAACAAATAAAACCCTTGCCAAATGTCACCCTCTGATTGGTTCTAGGTTTAATTGACCCAATCACATTGTGCCATGTGTCAAACCTATATTTGATCTTAATTTTAATTATCTTACATGATTAAAAAACATTTGGCAAGCTTATGTGTAGTGCCATGTGTCACCATCTCATGGTGTCACATGTCACCCTGTGAAATGATCAAAATACCTCTGTGTCTTAATTTTGAGTTCTCAACCCAAAATAATTTTTTCTCTTCTTCTAATCAATTTATATCACATATAAATCAATTAATTAATCTCTATTAATCAATTTCTCATTAATTAAATTCATATTTAAACACTTTAAATATAAATTTAACTTATACTATATATCCAATAACTTAGATTTGGTTTTAAGTCGTGCTAGGGACTTTGCAATCTAATTGCAAACCAAACCTATTTAATTAATCAATTAAACTCTTTAATTAATTAATTAAATCATATTTAATGAGGTGATTACTTGTGTATGTGTGTGACTTACTAGGCTCATCACTAATTGGCAATGAGACATGATATCAACTCTTAATATCATCAGAACTCTTTCTTACCATAAATGATTTCTCTAAATCATTTTATACACCTCATAGACCATGGTTAACACCTAGCATAGCATGCCAT
This sequence comes from Hevea brasiliensis, assembly GCF_030052815.1. Lineage (NCBI taxonomy): Eukaryota > Viridiplantae > Streptophyta > Magnoliopsida > Malpighiales > Euphorbiaceae > Hevea > Hevea brasiliensis. The sequence continues at coordinate 24,022,613 of NC_079494.1, forward strand.
GGCCACCCAATTAGTAATAAGGTTTATACCATTGGAAAGATTAGACATAGGGCTACAATTTTCATGGATACCACAGAACCCAGAAATGCCTTAAACCAAACCAAATTGTTGGCCCAATTTGGGTCACAAAACTCTCTAGAACTAGGTTGCCCAAAAACTGCTGGACATAAATTTACTCGACCAGTTTTGGCAAAATGACTATAACTTGGTCTACAAGAATTCAAATGTAATGAAACTAGTGGTAAAATGTCCATAAGACACAGATCAACAAAATTGGTATTTTGACCAAAACCCAGAAATCAAGAGAACTAGGCCAAATTGTTAGAACAAATTAGTACATCAAAACCTAGAATCTGACCATACTTCATTTGACCTCAGAATAGTCTTTTAGTCATATTTCCCACTAGAAAAATCCAATTGGGATGCACCATACTTTTCCAGAAACCTAAGAAACAGGGCTATAAATTTTTTTTAGAAACCTTCCTTAAATTATGAATGTAAGAACCTTAAAAGTTGACCTGCATTCACTGACCTGAACTGAAATCCTATTAGCACAGGGTACATGATTCAAAACCTAATTGACATGATTCAAAAGGGAAAATAAAGACAAGACATAGAGAAACAACTTCTATAAAGGAAGTGTGGTCAAACAGTGGCTATAAACTGATCAAGGGATAGGTAAAAGTAAGACACAAAAACTGAACCTAAAGAAAGGTCCATGAGATAAACTATCTTATGGTAGGAATTTAACCCTAACAAGCCATTAAACACTAAACCACATGAAAGGGGTATGTGGGACCTATTTTGCCACTATAAAGTGATATGAACATTTCAAATAAATAATTAATAATGTGTAATTGCCCATAGTATACCTAGACTTATTTATTTAATTTGGATCAATTGATATACCAATTAGGGACTACAGATAGCAGTACTGCCCATAAGAATAATCATGAATAGATAAAATTTGTCTGACATGATTATTCTACAGGCTTTATGCCTACCCGTTGGCCATTATGCCTAATATTATATCTGGCTTAAATGCCTGCTCGCAGGCCTCATGCCTGACATGACTGATGTATACTGGATAGACATATGTCTATCTTACTAATATACTCCTGTGTATCCAGCTTTTATAATCTGTTATAGCTTTCTTGGGCATTGATAATGATTAATTAAGATTTAATATATAATAAGTAAATAGAAAAGATCCCGATAATTTTAATTGTTTCAAAATGTAATAAAAATGTAAAAGACCTAGAAATTATGAATTTCCATATAGAATTATTATTTCAATTGTTTAGTTATTGTTATTATAAATTATGCACCACTAAGTGTTATGCTTAGAGCGTTGATTTTCCATTGCGTAAGTACTAGAGACCAGTCCTAGTAGCCGCAGCAGCAGTAGTAGTAGTGCTCATACAGAGGCCGATCAGATTTGTCAGTGTCTACTAGTCACCTCGACAATTGTAATTTTGTTAGTAGGGCCCATGTATGTCTAAATTTTATCTTTTTGTTCATTGTACATAAACACATGATGTATTTCATTTTGGATTGTAATTAAACTTTGAGATGGTAAGCAAACTTGTAAATTATTATCTATGAATTTCTATATGGATACAATAGGCAATACCTTTTTGAGATCTCATAAATAATTGTGAATGATATGATACAATAGAATATGATATGGAAATGCATGAAATGAATATGGACATGTTAATAGGTAATTAGTAGAACTCACCAGATGCTAACAAAACAGAGGAGGCTCTATCCAGGTCTCCACAGAAATACGTTGCAAAAAAAAAAAAATTTCTACACATGGATTACCTGTTTTTAAATGATATTAAAAATTTACAATGGACATGATAATACAAGGTAGGGTTCTTCAGTACCAAATGTGGTACTTCTTGCTCGGCTGTACAGTAGATGGGTAAGGGGCATCACATTTAGTGGTATCAGAGATGAGGTTTAGGCGGTCCTAGACCTAGATAGTTAGAAATAGATAAAGTGCATTACATGCATGGGCCTTTAAATAGAGTCGAGGTGACACTAATGCAGATCTGTTCTTTGTCTGTTTTATAGGATCGATGGCATCTGATCCTTCAGAGCATGGACCTCCAGGACTAATAGAGGAGGAGGTAGAGAGTCATGCACCCGCACCTATTTCTAGTATGGAGAGAACCAGCAGAGCCTAGCCATCCAGTGGTACTGTAGGGAGAGCACAGCAGGCCTTCCTAGAATTGATGACACAGCTGCTCCGTCAGGTCACTAGAGCTATACCTCAGCCACAACCACCTCCACCTCTACACTGACTCTGACCATCACCACCTGACCACCATCGCCCCACAGTGCAACTGTACAGATCCCCACTAGAGAGACTGCGTAAGTATGGGGCAGTTGACTTCAGGGGTAAGAAGGAGGATGATCTAGCCGCAGTAGAGTATTGGCTAGAGAGGACAGAGAGGGTATTACAGCAGTTGCACTACACCCTAGAGAAACAGTTGGAGTGTGCTTTGTCACTGCTACAGGAGGATGCATATAGATGGTGGATGACAGTATCGAAAGTGGTATAGCCTGCACAGATCACCTGGGAGTTCTTTCTGGCTGAATTCAGAAAGAAATATATCAACCATGTGTACTTGGAGGCCAGAAGGAGAGAATTCCTGGTACTGAGACAGAGATAGCTTACAGTCTCTGAATATGAGCAAAAATTCATAAGACTTAGCGGATATGTATTAGAGTTGATGCCCACAGAAAATGATAAATGCAGAAGATTTGAGGATGGATTGAATAACAGTATCAGACTGATAGTGACATCTCACCACTTCATAGACTTTTCTCTGTTAGTAGCATCAACTTTGGATGTGGAGAGAGTCAAAGATGAGGAGCAAACTAGGAGGGATAGGCAGCGTAAGAGGGGTTTTGGATCTGGTCAGTCTGGTTCAGTAGACACGAATAATAAGAGGCCTAAGGAGTTTTAGGGTTAGACTCATGGTTGAGGTAAAAAGCAGAGATCCCGATTTGCCCCAAGGAGAGGAGGAGGATAGTCTGGTGCATCAGTGGGTAGTTCTTTGGGTACAACTACATGGGGATCAGCCCCACCACTAACTTGTACACATTGTGGGAGGCCCCACAGAGGATAGTGCAGATTGTTGACTGGTGGGTGTTTCAAAGGTGGATCTACGGATCGCTCCCTAAAGGATTGTCCACAAAGGAATGAGTATTCCCACTATTCCACCCCAGACAAAGAGACCTACCTCGGTAGCACAGAGGAGTAGAAGACCTGCAAGGCCTGATATAGCTGGTACATCACAGAGGCCTACTGCATAGATAATTCAGAGGCAGGAGACTAGAGTAGTGCCTCGTGCTTATGCTATGAGAGCTCGAGATGAGCTAGAGCCAGTTGATGTCGTAAGGGTTGCTTTCTCACTTTATGATATATCTGCATGTGCATTAATTGATCCTGGCTCCACACATTCTTATGTGTGCATTGCCCCACCTGTCGGTAGAGGTGTAGAAATAGAGGAGTTAGGCCATAGTGTCATGGTGAAAAAGGTCTACAAGGGTTGTCCTCTGAGGATACAAGGTTATGAGTTTCCAGTTGACTTAATTGAGCTACCAGTCCATGAGTTCGATATGATATTGGGTATGGATCGGTTATCACGTCATCAGGTGATGGTAGATTGTCAGCTATGTAACACCCCTATATTCGATAGTGCATTCTACTCTTCCGACGACCAGTGTCTGTCCGGACAGATAGAATGCCTAGAACTACATTTAAATGTTGGTGAGGAGACATGAAATAATGAAATACACTAGAGAAAAATACAAGAAAAACAAAGGAAAAATAAAAGAGAGAAAAGGAAACTAAGTTAAACAAGTCGAAAACCATAGCGATGGGTAATTGCACCGAAAAGTTATGGCGTAGACCGTTGACTAGCCCTGGATCGCGGGAAACCCTGGAAAATATTATTAAGACTTAAATAAACATCTATTGAAATATAAATGACATTAGAAATGTCAAAGAAAAATTAATTAATTAGCACAAAGAAAAATGAGAAATTGAGAAACTGACAAAAATCGGTGTTAGCGAAAAATCAGGAATACAACCCAAAGAGGGACATTTTGGTCATTTCACACCTAGAGTTACCTTTTGACTTCAATGTCCATTAAAAATAAATGATATTGCAGTTAGAAAATATCATGAAAAATTAAATTGTGATACATTATAAGAATAGTGAAAGAAAAAGGGAGTAAACTTAGGATAATTAAAAGTTTAAGTATATTAATATATATTATAAGTTAGTGGACCACTAGGGGAGTATTTAAACAACTAAATGGACATGTGTAATCTCATAACATCTTCCTCTTCCTTCTAGTGATGTGTAATCCCAGAACAACTAGGGGAGTATTTAAACAACTAAATGGACATGTGTAATCCCATAACAATTAGAATAATGATGCTTGAGTTAAGGGATGTTGTTTGGTGAAGAAAAATTGATGAATTGTAGAGTATTGGAATTGAGCCATTTTTGATAGCCATGAAGGTTTATAGTGTGTGAGTTTTTCTTACCTCTAATGGATGGAAATTAAGATTAATTAACTCAAATGGAAGATGTAATAAGTTAATATCCAAGGATGTGCATGTTAGTGCTTGAATTAAAGGTTTGAAAATGGGTCTTGATACTTTGGTAAACTGCCATGTTTGGTAGCCTATAATACTATGAAATTGTATGTGAGTTTATGTGAATTATTGATGAAATGTGATGGTGTTAAATAGTGGGCAGCATGGGTAGTTTTCATGGATGTGTATGTGAAATATTGGTGTTGAAGTATATTGTATTTCAGTGGAATTGAATGTTGGACTTTAATGGTGAATTGTGTGCATTGAGCACTTGAGTGTTCTGCCCAATATGCTTGCTGGAGTTGTGTTTAGTATTTGTAGAAGTGTTATGAATGAATAATGAAGACATGAGGAGGAGAAGGAATATCAAATTGGAAGTGTAATTGTCTTATGCAGGTTGTGTTTTGTTGGCAGTACCTAATTTAGGTTATAAGTGCAAAACTGTGAACCCAATTGGCATAAGGCCAATGGTGGGTGAAACTAGACACCAAATAGGCCAACTTTCATGTAGAAATATTGCCAAAATTCTGCCTAGAAACTGACCTTAAAAATAACTAAATCTGGATTAGTGACTTGAAAGCCTAAAAATTGACCATTTGGGCAGCAGTTAGTGTTTTGCCATAACTCACTCAAAACAGGTCCAAATGATTTGAAATTTTTACCATGAATAGATTAGACATGGAGCTATAACTCTTATGAAGACACCAAAGCCCAAAAATGGCTAGAACCAAGTCAAATAGCTTGCACAAGTTCAGGTACTAAAACTGCCAGAACTAAAAGTGACCTAAAATTTACCAAATTTTGCACTAAAGGTGCAATCTATCCAGCTTTAGTAATTTGACCATATCTTGGTCTATACAATTCAGAATGACCTGAAATTTTTCCCCGAGTGCAACAAGATATAGAGCTACAATTTTTCTTCTTTGACCAGAAGTAAAAATCAAGAGAAATATGACTTTAAGCTAGACCAATCTAGCACACTAAAATTGAGAATTTGACATTTACATACAATGATGCTTGAAGTAATTTGGCAATGAATGCCAACTTGTAAAAATGGTAAATTGCACTATATTGGTAGTATATTGAAATGGAAAATGTGACATATTGATAATATTAAACCTAATTCACCTAGAGCGCATTAAAGGTTAACATTATAGGTTAATTAATGAAAGGAGTAGTATAAATAAAATTTAATTATGGAACCTTATGATTAGAAACAATTTCACTGAGTACTGAAACACTTTAAATTGTGTGTTTCAGTTGAAAATGATATTGAAGAGCATAAGGAACACTGAGTCAAGGCCAAGAGGCTACTCATCCGAGGTCTGTGCATAATACTTTTTATATTCACTACTTTTACTAGAAACTTTATTTGGAGAAATGATTTATGAATAGTTTTTTATTATTTTGGCTTTGGAATTTTATTTGAGAGTTATTGTGTTGCCTACTTTGTAAATAGAAATTTTGAGATAAAATGTGTTTAGTGGTATCAGAGCAAAGTAGGGACGGCGATACGTAACGCCTACGATTCTTGGGAACTCTCACGTGTGAACTATGGCGAAGCTTGATTCCCTGCCCAGGAGCTTGTAGGGACGGCGATATGTAATGCCTGCAAGTGCTCTGATAGGTACACTATATTCCTCCTCCATTTATGGGGTGAGTATGACTATATTCCTCCCTCTTTGACTTGTCAGTCTGAGGTGAGTATAGATGTTCATTAGCTAGCTAGCCACCTCCCTCATTGATTTCGATTAGTGGGGTGAGTATGCCTTGTTGTGGTGTACAACACGGCATGTTCGGAAAAGTTTGTTTCATGACCTAAGTTGTGTTATTGATTGGCAACATTGTGTTTATTAAATTGTTTGATCAAATTTGTGTTATATGAGCTTTGAAAATTGTGACATGAAATTGTGAATCTTTTGAATTGTGAATTGTCGATAAATGTTTTATATATCGCATTTTAAATTGTTATTGTGCACCAATGAGTAAATTTTACTTAGCAATAGCTTTTTCATTGCTGTCGCAGGTAGACAGACAGATAGAGCAGCAGAGTAGGCTGCTTGTGCCACACTTTTAGGATTTTATCGGGTATATTGAGTATACCACTTCCTTGTAAATATTATTGTAATGTATGTGCACTGTATGTATATATTGTACTTAGTCTTGAGTAGTTGTAAACTAAAGTCGTAATATATTTATTTCTTATCTCAGCTTTTGAACTACTTACTCATTTTGTAGTCTATCTTCGGAAATACTGGAAATTTGATGTCGAATTGAGTTTGACAAATGTTGAGAAATTGATTTTTGTTGAACCATATTGGACTTTGGGATTGAACAAAAGTATTGGAAGTGTTTTTTTATAGGTTTTGAAGAACTGTTTTATTCAAAATACTGATGGCACTCTGTCAAAATTTTTACAGAAATTACTGATACTCAGATTTGTTATTTGGTTTTACTTCAGTTAAAAAAAATTTTAACACCTGTCAAAGGTGCTCACCAATATAGAAAGAAATAAGAAAAGGTTTAAAATCTCTTGTAGTGTATTTAATGGGTTATCAGTAGACGAAGTTTGGTAATTCATTAGGTATACTATAGGATCATGTTATGCCTTACAAAGGGGTAAGGTGTGACAGGCTAAAGAGGATTTAATTACAGACAGCAGATGGGGATGAGATTATAGTTGTGGGTGAAGGAACGGGTTGTCTTTTTACTATCATATCAGCCACAGCAGCCAGAAGAATGATAAGAAAGGGCTGTGAGGCTTTCTTAGCACATGTGGTTGACGCCAGGAAGAATAACCCAAGCATATAAGAGATCCCCACAGTATGTGAATTTTCAGATGTGTTTCCGAAAGAGTTGTCGAGTTTGCCACCTGATAGAGAAGTGGACTTTGCTATAGAGGTTATGTTGGGTACTGCACCGATTTCCATTTCTCCATATAGGATGGCACCCACTGAATTGAGAGAGTTGAAGATTCAGTTGCTGGAGCTACTAGATAAGGGTTTCATATGCCTTAGTATGTCACCCTGGGGAGCACCAGTGCTATTTGTGAAGAAGAAGAATGGTACACTTTGACTATGTATAGACTATGACAGCTGAATAAGGTGATTGTGAAAAACAAATACCCTTTACCTCAAGTAGATGATCTGTTTGATCAGTTGAGGGGAGCTAGAGTATTAACATAGATCATAGATCAGCCTATCACCAGTTAAGAGTGAAGGAGACAGATGTTTCTAAGACTACTTTTAGGACTTGATATAGACACTATGAGTTTCTATTGATGTCATTTGGGCTAACGAATGCACCAGTAGCTTTCATGGACCTAATGAACCATATCTTTCATCCTTACTTGAATCGGTTTGTCGTGGTCTTTATAGATGATATCTTGGTGTATTCTAAGAACCAAAAAGAGCATGATGAACACCTGAAAGTAGTACTACAGACACTGCGAGAAAAGTAATTATATGCCAAGTTGTCCAAGTGTCACTTCTGGTTGGATGAGATATCCTTCCTTGAACACATTGTATCAGCAGATGGGATTAGGGTAGATCATAAGAAGATTGAAGCAATAGTTAAATGGAAGCCTCCCAGAAATGTAATAGAGGTCAGAAGCTTTTTGGGGTTAGCTGGATACTATAGGAGATTTGTGAAGGGATCTTCCCTTATTGCAGCCCCACTGATTAAGTTACTACATAAGAATGCAAAGCTTGATTGGAATGATAAATGTCAAACCAGTTTTGAGAAGCTGAAGGTTATGCTTATAGAAGCTCCAGTGATGCCTCTCACAATGGGCTTGGGTATGTTCTGATATAGGAAGGGAAAGTACTTGCCTATGCTTCCAGATAGCTAAAGCCACATGAAAAGTGAAGGAGCGGAAGCATGTTGATTAGTTAATTAGAGCAATGAATTTCAAAAAATTTCTTTTAGGGTTTCATGCATCATGCCACATCTCTTATGTGCCTAATTAATTTTAATACTCAATTGCATATTAAAACACTTTTAATATGTATTACGATCTATGTTTGCCATTCAAGATTGTGAATTAACAAATTAATTCATTTAAACCATAGTTTAAAAGAAGAGTTTGAGCACTAACCTCTTTGATGCACTATGGATGCAATAGGCACCTTTAGGAAGCACCTAGGACCCCAAGTGTTATTTCTTTAGCTTGTCGACACTAAGATCACTAATGGGTAGCCCCCAACTTTGCTTTTCAAGCTTTGCCAACCAATTATAATTTGGGGTTTTGCTTTTAGAGAGGTTGTATGTGTGTATAAGACACTAAAAACAATTTCTAACAATTTTAATTCAAAGAAACCAAGGGATTTTTCTTTGAATCAAGTGAGAAAGGAAGAGAGGAGAGGGGAGAAAGAGGTGCTGCCACCTTTTAGACAAGAGAGAGTGTAGATTGTTTCTTTTTTTCTTTTCCCCTTTATAATTAGGTCAAGTAATCACTTAAACCCTTTGCCACATGTCACCACCACATTGCATCTTTTTTTTAATTGACTTAATCACATTAAGCCAAGTGTCAAAGCTAGACTTAATATTGACTTTGATCACCTTGCATGATAGGAAGACAAATGGAAAACTTATATAATGCCATGTGTCACCATCGCATGGTGCCACATCTCACCATGTGAAATGACTAAATTACCCTTAGGTTTTAATTTTGAGTTCTCAATCCAAAATAATTATTTCTCCTCTTCTAATTAATTTATATCAAATATAAATCAATTAATTAATTTCTATTAATTAATTTCTCATAATTAAATTCATATTTAAATACTTTAAATATAAATTTAACTTATACTATACATCCAATAACCTAGATTTGGTTTCAAGTCATGCTAAGGACTTTACAATCTCATTGTAAACCAAACATATTTAATTAATCAATTAAACTCTTTAATTAATCAATTAAATCACATTTTACTTGGTGATTAACTTGTGTATGTATGTGACTCACTAGACTCATCGCTAATGGGCAATGAAACTCTTTTCTGACTAAATCGGTCTGTCCTGGCCAAGAACTTAAAACATCAAGAACAATTAAATGAACATAGGATTTTATCCCTATTTACTTAGGGTAATAGATTCCATCTTGATCAACACCTATCTCTATATATAACTAATAAGAGCCAACACTTGCCCATATACCCATACACAGTATAAGTATGAAAGTAGTATCAAACTCAAACCACTTATATACAAGATAACTGTATTATCTCAGGTCTAAAGATTATATACATTGATATGATATATGACAATGCATTGACCAGAGTAAACTCCATGTGCTTGTCATATGCGTCACTGGTTTGGCTTACTTATCATGTATAAGTGGCTATCATGTTTATTATGTGGCATGAGACTCACCACTCCATCTTATTTATATCTCATATAAATACCTTGGGAACAAACATGATTGCAATCTTTTTGGATAAGTAATGTCTTGTGAGAAGTATCCTCGATTGTGAACCAATTTATGATACTTTGTGCTAGAAAAACTGTCACTCATATTCTTAACAACTTAAGAATAGAATTTCTAACAAAATATCAATGGACCTTTTCCATTACACATAAATACATTATGTAAACAGAAAAGTGAAATTGCCTTTTATTAATAAAATATGTACAAGATGCATACTAGATGATATGCTCTAGGGCATACTACTAACAATCTCCCACTAGCACTAGAGCCATTCATTATAATATCTTAGACCCATCATTTCAAGATGTCAGTCTAACTGAGCTTGTGACATGGGCTTCATGAATGGATCAGCTGGATTTTCAGCTGATGCTATTTTCTGCATGGCTATATCGCCTCGCCTAACTATCTCTCTGATAATGTGGTAGCACCTTTCTATGTGTTTGGATTTCTGGTGAGACTGGGGTTCCTTAGCCTGTATGATCGCTTCATTGTTGTCACGGTAGAGAGGAACTGCTAACATAATGTAAGGAAATATTGCAAGTTCTGACACAAACTTTTTATCCAAACAGCCTCTTTTGTAGCATCTGATGCAGCAATAGACTCAGCCTCTATAGTGGAATTAGTAGTCGTACTCTATTTGGAAGTCTTCCAACTAACTACACCTTCATTACAACTGAACACAAACCCAGAGGTAGACTTTATATCATTGATATCTGATTGAAAATTAGAATTAGTATAACCATCCAATTGCAAGTCACCACCTCCATAAATCAAGAATAAATCCTTAGTTCTTTTCAAGTACATAAGGATATTCTTGACAGCTATCCAATGTTCCAAACCTGGATTGGATTGAAACCTGCTAGTCAAACTAATAGCATATGTGATATTCAGCCTAGTACACATCATTGCATACATCAAACTTCTAATAGCCGAAGCATATGGAATCCTGGCCATTTTATCTCTTTATTCAGGTATCTTTAGAGACATCTCTTCAGAAAGTTGGATACCATGTCTCACTGGTAACAATCCTCTCTTGGAATCAAGCATGTTAAACCTCTTTAACACCTTTTTCAAGTATAAACTTTGGGATAAACCAATTATTCTTTTTGCTTTATCTCTATAGATGCAAATCCCAAGAATATAGGTTGCCTCCCCTAAGTCTTTCATGGAGAATGTATTTGACAACCATACCTTGACAGTTGTCAACATACTTATGTCATTGCCTATCAACAGAATGTCATCCACATATAAGACAAGGAAAGTGACAGCACTATCGCTAACCTTCTTATATACACATGGTTCATCCATGTTTTTGATAAAACCAAATGACTTAATGGCTTCATCAAAAAGGATGTTCCAACTCCTCGAAGCTTGTCTCAACCCATAAATGGATCGCTTTAACTTGCACACCTTAGAACTATCTTGGGATTTAAAACTCCTAGGTTGTTCCATGAAAATGTTTTCTTCAATGTATCCATTAAGAAAAGTTATTTTGACATCCATCTGCCAAATCTCATAATCATAGTATGCAGCTATGGCTAGTAGAATCCTAATTGATTTAGGCATGGCAACAGGCGAGAAAGTCTCCTCATAGTCGATTCCTTGCCTTTGGCGAAATCCTTTCACAACTAGCCTTACTTTATAGGTCTCTACCTTTCCATCAGAACCAATTTTCTTCTTGAAAACCCATTTATTCCCTATAGGTACAATACCTTCAGGTGGGTCAATAAGGTCCCAAACATGGTTTTTATACATGGAATCAATTTCAGACTTCATAGCTTCAATCCATTTTGAAGAGTCTATATCTGATATAGCTTCTTTATAGGTAAGTGGATCATCTCCATGATCTACTTCTTCATGAGTAAACAACTCTTATTCATCTTCATGAAGAAAACTATATCTCACTTATGGGTGAGATATCCTGGTTGATCTGTGAGGAATTACTGTAGATGTTTCATCAATATGTATACATTAACTAGATGGATCTATATCCATTTGATCTGTTGGTTGGTCAGAATTCTCCAATTCTAACTCTATTTTCCTTCCTTTGCCTCTTTTTTGAATAAACTATTGTTCAAGAAATATGGCATCTCTGTTTACCACAATCTTTTGTAATGCAGGCAAATAAAAATAATATTTAAAACTTTCTTTTGGATATCTAACAAATTAATCTTTTTCTGACCTGATTTTGAATTTATCAGTGTTTAGCTTTTTAATGTAAGCTAGACAACCCCAAATCTTAACATGCTTAAGACTTGGTTTTCTTCCATGCCATATCTCATAAGGTGTAGAAGAAACTAATTTTGATGGAATCTTATTTAAAATATGCAAAACTGATTCTAATGTAAATCCCCAAAAGGAGACTGACATATCAATATAGCTTATCATACTATGTACCATATCTAATAGGGTATGATTTCTCCTTTCAGATACACCATTCAACTGTGGCTTTTCTGGAGGAGTTAGCTGGGAAACAATGCCATGCTCTTTCAAGTATTCATAAAACTCAATACTTAAGTATTCACCTCCACGATCTGATCGAAGAGTTTTAATACTTTTTCCTATTTGATTTTCTACTTCACATTTAAATTCCTTGAACTTTTCAAAGGATTCATGTTTATATTTCATCAAATACAAATACCCAAACCTTGATTTGTTATCAGTAAAGGTAATAAAGTAATGAAAACTGCCTCTAGCCATTTCCTTAAATGGACTACATACATCACTATGTATTAGCTCTAAAATATTTTCGGCTCTTAGTCCTTATCCAACAAAGGGTGATCTAGTCATTTTGCCCTGAAAGCAAGATTCACAAGTTGGATTAGGTTCAGAACCTAATGAGGACAAAATTCCTATTTTCTCTAGTTTTGTAATATCTTATGCAATATGACCTAATCTTAAGTGCCAAAGATCTTTTAGACTAGATTTGATTTTCATCATGGCATTACTTTCATTTAGTTTGCTTGTATTAGATTTGTATTTAACATTATTATCTAAATAATAAAGTCCATCATGCATATAACCTGAGCCAACATATTTATTTCCAAAATAAATATTGCAAACATCATTTGTGAACTGAAATTCATAATCATTTCTAGTCAAACTAGATATAGAAATTGTAACACCCCTTGCCCGTCTACTGTATAGCCGAGCAAGGCGTGCTACACGGTGTGCCGGATCACGTAATCTATAATAAGCTCATTTTCTGAACTCAATTTGATTTTAAGAAGTCTTTTATGCAATATTCATATCATGCTGATACTATTTTCATACTATAATAAAATCAGTGTTACAAAAATAGTAATAAAAATCCAGCAAGGTGCCATATGTATTGCGGACAAACTATCCTTCTAAACCTGTTAAAAACAGTTCAATATGATAATCTCAACCATCCAACTAATTTTTCAGTCTCACAATTTCATAATTTCAAAATACAGTCCATCATATTTTACATTCATCAAAACACTATCCATAGGAGTTTAATATATATATAAATTATTTCAAACTTTAAAGTTTTACGATATCTATACATATTACATAACAAAATGTTAAAATACAACCGATAGTTATTACACAAGATCCTAAGTCCTACCATGCATGCAGTGTAGTGCAAATGACTCTGGACTCCTATGCAGATCTGATGTCTCAACCGGCCATAGGTCTGTTGGGCTCCGCAGCTGTGTCTACAATACCTACACGTTACAAAAGCAACGCGCTAAGTAATTTTGCTTAGTGGTGCCAAATATAAAGAAATATACACTAAAATAAAGTAAATAAATTGTTTATGAATTTATGACATCAATATTCATTTGTATTTGTTGTTTCTACTTTTATTTGCTAACATTTCAATATTTGCTAATTTTGGTAGTGCTGTATGTCAGTGGATTGGATTTAGCTATTTAAATTTAGTAGTACTTAAATTAACTGCCTGTGTAGCCTATATACTGACCAGACTGGATAAATAGATATACTGGCACTGTGTACCTAGTACCTTGGGCCATCATACCATCGGTCACAAAGAGTCTTCCAGTGTGCAAACAATGTGGCGAAAAAGCCATATAGTCAATCTGGCGATAAGCCAAGTATAATAACACAATACGTATAGCAGTAGGCTATTAAAGCCACAGTGCGGCATAATATGCTGTAAAAACACAGTATGGTATAAAAGCCATTTATAGAATAGCTGTCAGAATCCTATTGGCATGCCAAACTATCCAAACTAGTCATCTAGGTAAACTAGGGCATATTACAATTTAATTGTTTAATTCTTCATTTTTTTGAGTTACTAGTTATCATGTTATTCACAAGTCAATGTGAATATTGACCTTTCTAGGTACTATAGATAAGTTGATTCTAGCATTAACATATCACAATTTGTAATTCAATATGTTGCCAATATAGTGTAATTTACCATTTTTACAAATTGACATTCATTGTCAAATTACTTTAAGTATCATTTTATGTAATTACCAAATTTTCAGTTTTAGTTTGCTAGATTAGTTTAGCTTATTGTCCTATTTCTCTTGGTTTTTAGCTTCTGGTCAAAGAAGAAAAATTGTAGCTCTATGTCTTATTGAACTGTTGGCAAAATTTCAGGTCATTCTGAGTTGTATAGACCAAGATATGGTCAATTTACTAAAGTAGGATAGATTGCACCTTTAGTGCAAAATTTGGTCAATTTTAGGTCACTTATAGTTCTGGCAGTTTTGGTACCCAAACTTGTGCAAGCTATTTGACTAAGTTCTGGCCATTTCTGGGCTTTAGTGTCTTCATAAGAATTTTATCTCTATATCCAAGCTATCAATGGTAAAAAATTCAGATCAATTGGACCTTTTTTGAGTGAGTTATGGTCATCCTAAGGATTACTGTTCATATGGTCAAAAATCTGGGTTTGCAAGGTTGCCATTCCGGATTTGGTTACTTTTAAGGTCAGTTTCTAGGCAGAATTTTAGCGACATTTCTACATGAAAGTTGGCCTATTTGGTGTCTAGCTTCACCCCCCATTGGCCTCATATCAATTGGATTCACAGTTTTGCACTTATGATCTAATTTAGGTGTTGCCAACACACACAACTTGCATTTGAACATTACACTTCCAATTTTGACAATCCTCCTCCTCCCAATACTTCAACATTCAATCATGGCACTTCTATAAATATTGTACACAATTCCAGCAAACATTTTGGGTAGAAAACTCAAGTGCTAAATGCACACAATACACCATTCAAGTTCAACATTTACTTCCACCAAAATTCAACATACCTCAATATCAATATTACACTTACACTTCCATGGCAACTACGCATGCTGCCCACAATTTAACATTATGACATCTCATCAATAAATTACATATACTCACATATAATTTCATGATATTATAGGCTGCCAAACATGGCAGTTTACCAAAGCTTCAAAGTCCCATTTTCAAACCTTTAATTCAATCACTAACATACACATCCTTAGACATTAACCTACTACAACTTTCATTTGAATTAATCAACCTTAAATCCCATCCATTAGAGGTAAGAAAAACTCAAATACAATAAGCCTTCATGGCTGCCAAAAATGGACAAGTTCATATCTCAATATTTCCTTCCTTTCTCTTCACCAAATTACTCACCTCAACCTAGACACAAGGTTTACTAAAGCAAGGGAGAGGATTTGGACACTTACCTCTTGAGAGCTTCCTTTAAACTTCAGCAAATCTTGTTTTTCTTATTGCTAATATCTTCCCCAAGGTGAGTAGGCAAGTTTTAATGAAGGATCCAAGTAGAAATGATGGCTTAATCATGCACCAATGGAGCTTGCATATGGGGCGGCAATGGTGCTTCCATGGAGGATCTTCATTTCTGCTGGTTGTTTGGGAGGAAGAAGATGACTCATTCTACCCACAAATGACTTAGATAAATGTCCTAAAGCTTTAGTTAGTGGAGCACTAACTTAAATTTTATTGTTTAATTATTCCAATTTTCCTAAATTGCACATTTATCTCAACTCTTTCACTATTTGCATAATGTATCTCATTTTAATTTTTCATGACATTTCTAAAGTGTAATATCATTTATTTTTAATGGAAATTGAGGTTAAAAGGCAACTCTAGGTGTCAAATGACTAAAATGCCCCTCTTTGGGTTGTATTCCTGATTTTTAGGCAACACCGATTTTTATCTGTTTCTCGATTTTTCAATTTTCTTTGTACTAATTTATTAATTTTTTTTTTATATTTCTAGTGTCAATTATATTTCAATAAACCTTTAATTATGTCTCAAAATTTAATTTCGAGGGTTTCTCATGATCCTGGGTCTGCAACGGCCTTTCCAAAGTGGTTACCCATTATCATGTTTACTGCTTAACTTAGTTTCATTTTCTCTCTTTCATTTTTCTTTGATTTTTCTTGTATTTTCTTTTTATTTATTTCATCATTATATGTCTGTTCACTATCACCGAAGTGTAGTTCTAGACATGCTGACTTACCCGGACTGATATTAGGAAACCAGAGCAACAGAACATACAGAACACATACAGTGAGGATGTTACAACTCTTCCCCCCTAAATAAAAATTTCAACCTCGAAATTTACCTGATGTGAAGAGCTGAGGGAACTGTTGCCTCATTGTCTCCTCGCTCTCCCACGTTGCCTCTTCTATGTTGTGGTGCCTCAATAGGATTTTCACTAGTGGAATTATTTTGTTTCTGAGTTCTTTTACCTCCCATGCTAATATTTTAATCGGTTCTTCTTCATATGTCAGGTTAGGTTGTAGCACAATTTCTTCTACTGAGATGATATGTGAAGGATCTGATCTGTATCTTCTGAACAACGAGACATGGAACACATTATGTATCTTGTCCAGCTCAGGTGGTAAGGCTAATCTGTAGGCTACTGGTCCTACACGTTCAATAACTTCATATGGGCTAATGAACCTAGGGCTTAATTTTCCCTTTTTCCTGAATCTCAACACTTTCTTCCACGGTGATACTTTGAGAAATACCTTCTTACCAACTTCATACTCAATGTCTTTTCTTTTCAAGTCAGCATAAGATTTATGTCGGTCTGAGGCAACTTTCAAATTGACCTTTATCAGTTTCACCTTTTCCTCTGTCTGTTTTATCAGGTCTGGCCCCACTAGCTTATCTTCACCCAATTCAGTCCAACATACAGGTGTTCTGCATTTTCTCCCATACAGTGCTTCATAGGGTGCCATTTGTATGCTAGCTTGATAGCTATTGTTGTATGCAAATTCTGCCAGTGGAAGGTATCTGTCCAAACTTCCCTCAAACTCAATAACACAACTCCTCAGCATATCCTCGAGGACCTATCACATATGTTTGGTTATTATTATCATTATCAGTTCAATTTATTATTTACAAGAACTTAATGAGTTTCAAAAATTACCTGGATTATTCTTTCTGACTGTCCATCCATCTGAGGATGAAAAGCCATACTAAAATGGAGTTTTGTGCCTAAGGATTCTTGTAATTTCTTCCAAAATCTAGATGTAAATCTCAGGTCTCTATCATATATAATGGAAAGCAGAATTCCATGTAGTCTAACTATCTCACTAATATACAATTCTGCTAGCTTTTCTAGTGTGTAGTCAGTTCTGACTGGCAGAAAATGTGCTGATTTGGTCAACCTATCCACAATCACCCATACTGCATCATGCTTCTTCTGAGTGAGAGGTAGACCACTGACAAAGTCCATAGTGATTCGGTCCCATTTCCATTCAGGTAAGTTTATGGGCTGTAACAAACCTGATGGAACTTAATGTTCTGCTTTGAATTGTTGACATGTCAAGCATCTAGTTACATAGTCAGCTATGTCCTTCTTCATACCTAGCCACCAGTATCAAAGTTTCAAGTCATGGTACATTTTTGTGCTTTCTGGGTGCATAGCATACACACTGTTATGTGCTTATCTCAGAATACTGGTTTTCAACTCTTTATCATCTGGTACACTTACTCTTTCTTTATAGTACAGGCACCCATTTCCTTTCACTTCATATTCAGTTTCCTTTCCCTCAGTGATTTTGCCCATAACAGCTATTAATTTCTCATCTATCTTCTGCCCATCCTGTATCTGTTGTAACAGATTCAGCTTTACTCGCAACTCAGCCAAAATAACTCCATCATGAGTTAAGGACAGTTGGGCATTCAGAGATCTTAATGCTACAATAGATTTTCTACTTAAGGCATTAGCAACAACGTTTGCCTTCCCAGGGTGGTAGTCAATCACACAATCATAATCTTTCAGGAATTCAATCCATCGCCTCTGTCTCAAATGAAGTTCCTTTTGGGTTGGCAGATAGTTCAGACTCTTATGGTCTGTGTATATGTAGGATTTTTCTCCATACAAGTAATGCCTCCATATCTTCAATGCGAAGATAATTACTGCTAACTCCAAATCATGAGTAGGGTAATTATTTTCATGTGGCCTTAACTGCCTGGAAGCATATGTGACTACTTTCCCTTCTTGCATGAGTACACACCCTAACCCATTATGTGAGCCATCACTGTAGACTACAAAGTCTTTTCCTGACACTGGCTGTGTTAACACTAGTGCCTTTGTCAACATAGCCTTTAGCCTCTCAAAACTGGCATGACACTTGTCATTCTAATCAAATTTCATATTCTTATGTAGTAATTTGGTCATTGGAGAAGCTATCAAGGAAAATCCCTTTACAAATCTTCTATAATATCTAGCTAACCCCAAGAAACTTTTGATCTCAGTTGTATTTCTGGGAGGCTTCCATTCCATCACTACTTCAATCTTCTTGGGATCCACTCTAATCCCTTTAACTGATACTACATGTCCAAGGAATGCAATCTCATTCAACTAGAACTCACACTTGGACAATTTAGCATATAGTTTCTTCTCTTTTAGAGTTTGTAGAACAATTCTCAAGTGCTCATCATGTTCTGTTTTATCCTTGGAATACACCAGGATGTCATCAATGAAGACCACTACAAACCGATCTAAGTATGGATGGAAGATACAATTCATAAGGTCCATGAATGCTGCTGGAGCGTTTGTTAACCCAAATGGCATCACCAGGAATTCATAATGCCCATACGGGGTTCTAAATGCAGTCTTGGGCACATCTGCATCCCTAACCCTTAGCTGATGATACCCTGATCTGAGATCAATCTTAGAAAACACATTGGCTCCCTTCAACTGATCAAATAGATCGTCAATTCTAGACAATGGATACTTGTTCTTCACTGTTGCTTTGTTTAACTGTCGGTAGTCAACACATAACCTCAGTGCCCATCTTTCTTTATTACAAACAGTAACGGAGCTGAAGGAGCGGAAGTGTGAAAAACACAAGTTTATACCATTGAATTCAAAAAATTTTCACCTAGGGTCACATGCTTCATGCAAGATTTATTTTTATCTAGTTGATTTCAATGATAAACAACATATTAAAACACTTTTAATATGTTTTTAGATCTGTATTTGCCATTTAAGATTTTAGAATTAATCAGATTAATCTTAGAACCATAGATTAAATCAAGAACAAACACACTAACCTCTTGATGCACTGCAGTGTATTTATGCTTTTGAGATTCGTCTTCAGGATACCAAATGTTGTCCCTCTAGCTTGTCCACACCAAGAATACCTATGGCAGCCCTTGAACAACTTCTAAAGCTTTTTCTATTATTTAGAAAATCAAGTTCTGCCTTTTAAGAGATTAAAGATGTAAACAAGACACTAGAAACGATTTCTAGTATTTTTAATTCAAGAGATTGTTTGCTAATCTCTTAGAATAGATGAGAGATGAAGAGGAAGAGAGAATGTGAGTTTCAAGGCTGGCGGCACACAATGGGAGGCAGCAGCTTGTGTTTTTATTTTTTCATAACAACACTTATATAACTAGGTCACCACTTAAATCCTTGCCACATGTCACCCTTTGATTGGTTCTAGGTTTAATTGACCCAATCACATTTTGCCAAGTGTTAAACCTATATTTAATCTTAATTTTAATCATCTTACATGATTAAAAGACATTTGGCAAGCTTATGTGCAATGCCATGTGTCACCATCTAATGGTGCCACATGTCATCCTGTGAAATGACCAAAATGCCCCTATGTCTTAATTTTGAGTTCTTTACCCAAAATAATTATTTTTCTTCTTCTAATCAATTTATATCAAACATAAATTAATTAATTAATCTCTATTAATTAATTTCTCATTAATTAAATTTATATTTAAACACTTTAAATATAAATTTAACTTATACTATACATCCAATAATCTAGATTTGGTTTCAAGTCATGCTAGGGACTTTGCAATCTAATTGCAAACCAAACCTATTTAATTAATCAATTAAACTCTTTAATTAATTAATTAAATCATATTTAATTAGGTAATAACTTGTGTATGTGTATGACTTGCTAGGCTCATCACTAATTGGCAATGAGATATGATGTCAACTCTTAATATCATCAGAACTCTTTCTTACCATAAATGATTTCTCTAAATTATTTTATGCACCTTATAGACCATGGTTAACACCTAGCATAGCATGCCATGGCCACCCAATTAGTAATAAGGTTTACCTTAAATGAACCTATAATCATATGTTACCATGCACTAGAATCTCTCTGTTACAAAATCTCAACTCAAGCTGGAGTCATGGTTTATGTCAAACTCTATTTGCTATGAATATTATGTTCTCTTTTAATTCCAGTTATTGATTAAAAAGATTTTCTCATCAGAAACTCTTCTCTGATTAAATCTATCTGTCCTGGCCAGGAACTTGAAACATTAAGAACAATTAAATGAACATAGGATTTTATCTCTATATACTTAGAGGAACAGATTCCATCTTGATCAATGTAACACCCTCACTGTAGCAATTATGTACATTCTACTATTTCGGTGACCGATGTCAATCCGGACAACTGAAACATCTAGAAAAATAATTAGACTGGAGTGAGGAGTCATAAATAACTCAAATATTAATAAGAAAAATTTGGAAAAAATTTTAGAAATAAAATACAACTAAGTTAAATGAGCCGGTGCCCTAGCTATGGGTAACCCAATGGGAAGTTGCGATTCTCATAACTAGGAGCCCTAAACCCAGAGAAAAATGTATAAAATAATTTTTGAGACTCCAGAGAAGAGTCATTGAGGTTTCTATGGCATTAGAATGCCAAGAAAAGGTTTAGAAAAATTTTTCAATTAGTACAGACAATTTTAGTCTGTTAAGCCAAGCGGAGGGCATTTTGGTCATTTCGTCTTCGGAGATGATTTTTGACCAACTTGTCTAATTAAGTAAATAATTATTATGACATAAAATATGAATAAATATTGATGAAAATTAAATTAAAAATGAGTACAAGAAAGAAGAAAGAAAGATAAACCGACAACTCGGTAAGAGCAAAATTTGGTCAATTAAATTTGAGGGTCCAATATTGACCAAAAATGATGATTATTAATTTAATAAAGCTAAATTAATTTAATTAATTGAAATTATGAAAATTAAAAATAATTATTAAGAAGTCAAATTATAATGATTGTAAACTTCAAAATAATTTCAAATTTGCCATTCTACTTATTTATCATATTGCCATTAAATATTTAATTATTATAAAGGTTAATTATTGAACAAAATTCTGCATCTTTTTCCCTTCTTCTTCCCGTCCAAGTGCCTTCTTCCCTTCTTCTCTAAAATTCTCCATTAAAACCCAAAATCCAAAGCTTGAAACCCTAAGTCTCAACCAAATTTTTTTTTGGAAAAAATATAGCCCACCCTAAACTAAAGCCTAATTAGTAGAAAGCACTTAAGAAAACCAAAAGAAATTGAGTTTGGGGGAAGAGGAATTTCAGCCAAGGTGGACCAAGAAGGAGCTTCAAGTTTTTGATTGATTAGAAGGTTGAATTGAAGTTGAGTGAAGCTAAGGAACAAGGTTAGTGCTATCAATTCCTTTGGATTTTGAAGTTGTACCAAATTGATTTAGATTTTGCTAAATTGGGAATTTGATGTTATGTTGATAAATTGATGTGTTGAGATTAATTATGGAGTATTTGAAGTGTATTGAATGTGATTAAAGTTGGTAGTAGTGTGGAATGGGGGGTATTAGAAGTGTGGTGTTCATGCAGGATTTTTTGGACTTTGAGTCCAATACCTAAATGTGACCATAAGTAGAGTTAGGTTACACCAATTGGTGTGAGACCAATTGGACATTAAACTTAGGACATAATGACACATTTTTTGTGAAGAAACCATGCCCAGAAAACCAACTTAGGTTAACCTAAAAACTGCCCCAATCCAGTTGACCAACATGCTGTCCCTGGAAAATGACTAAATAAATAGTATTTGTTCAAATGATCATAACTCAGTGTAGAAAAGTTAAATTGATCTGAAATTTTACCAGCAGAAAGCTGAGACATAGCCCTACAACTTTAATGAAGAATACAAATCCAAATTCTGACCATAACCTAGTCAAATTGCCAACCAAACTTAGGTCACCAAATCTGGCAGAACCAAATTGCCCAGAAATTCTGGGTATTGGTCACTCCGGCAAGTTATGGTAAAATAACCATAACTTGAGCTACAAAATTCCAAATGGAGTGATTCAAAAATGGAATTAAAGAAGACACAATAAGGAACAACTTTGATGAAGAAAAGTTAGTCCAGTTTCCAATGTAAAATTGTCCAATGGAACAGTAAACTTAGGTAATCAAAACTCAAAATTTAGAAATGCATCTAGGGGACTTTAAATTGCAATTGGCAATTAATACTAGAAAATGTAAAACTCAAAATGTGGGATATTGGTATAATTAGAATTAATATATCCACTAAGTATGAAAATGTCAACATTTTGGTTGACTAGTAAGGTGAATGGTGATCAAAATGATTAGCAAACTAAGATAAAGACCTAGAACCAATTCTAAGCTTAAATGCTTAGAATTGTATGATAAATGCGGACTATGCATCCTAGTCAAAATTGTTAAAGGGAAATTAAGGCCATAAATTTGAAATCCATGAAATGTTCATGGATTACTTGAAACATGAAAAATAAGTCACCTAATTGATGCGAATAGATAGTTAGGGCTTATATGTCCACCACAAATAGAATTTATAAAATATTAGTAACTCAACTTAAAATATAAAAATTGTAATTACATAAGTAGATTTTTGAATGTATAAATGAGAAAGGAAAAATGTTTTGAATACAATGGTACATGTGAACCATTGTTTAGAATTGTGATCAATATGAATAACATAATGAATGAATAAATGAACCATATTAATGTATGAATGAGACATTAGTTCTCATTATTGTAGAAAGGAAAAGTACTTTGAGTACAATAGTATAAAAGGATAATTGATGTGAATTGTGATCATATAAATGATCAAATGAATGTATAAATTATAATTGAAATTTATCATGAAATAATGAAGTCATAAAACACAATATATTAATATTTAATGATATTATGTGCCCTTGTATTGCCTAGACATGTGTGTCAGATTGGATAGTTTGGCATGCCAATAGGGTATTGTTTAGCAGTACTGCGAAAGGCTTTATGCCTGCATTCATGGCTTTATGCTCGCATTCATGGCTTTATGCCCACATTCATGGCTTTTATGCCCGATTATGTGTTATCATGTCTTTTTAGCCATACTAACTACATACGTGGTTAACGTTCCGCGTGCCATGGTATGACGACCCGAGGCACTGCGGTGTCCAGTGCAAACGACCCGTTATCCAGTTTAGTCAGCCTGTCATAGGTTACTTGGGCTGTGAAATTTATTGAAATAAGTGAAGAATATTAGTAATTAAAAATATTAGAAATCAAATAAATGAGTTAATAAGACTTTGAAAGAATTAGTTAGAATTATGAAATGATTCAAACCACATAAAAAATTGTTAAGTAAAATGATAAAAGAGTTGCAAAAATAGGTATAACATAACTAAATATTTTAAATGTACCTTTTATTGCCATATGAATGTAAACTGAGTATTTTTATTAATTCTGTATATTGTACATTATCACTGTGAATTTTGAAATTAAACGCTTCCAAAGCGAAACAAATTAGAACAAAAGATAATTAAAATTAGACACATTGTATTAAATTAAATTCATTCTTAAATATTCAAATCATGCTTCGTTCTTTCTTTATTTGTATATTATTTTTTTGTTATATTATTGCACCACTAAGCAGCAATGTTTAGCGCGATGGATTTGTTTCCTCGCGCAGGTACTTTGACTAAGATTTTTGGAGTCCAGATCTGCAGAAGTGTTTAAAGTATTCAAGGTTGTCACCTCCTCAGCAATGCATATAGATAGGGCCCATATAGATCATATATTGTATTTTGTATAAAATGCTAGATATTGTATTATAATGTAGATTATGAACAGGTAATTAATGGAAATGTGATGTAAATTAATAAATTAGCCTTTTCATATGTAATTAATTTATAGATCATATAAATTATGAAATTATGTAAATTAATGAAATTTGAAAATTTTACTTATGTGATTTAAGCATGAATGAGATTGTATGGATTTGAAGACAGATTTGAAATATATAGATAATGCATGGAAATGAATATGAAATTGAGATATATGAATGAGATGTGAATTATGAGATGGTTATGAAAATAATTGATGAGATTTTTATTGTAAATTATTATTGAAATTTTCAAACAGGTAAATAGTAAAATACGTCAACTGGTAATAAAATAGGAGAAACTCCGCTGGTTTCTCCGTCGAAAAATAATTAATATTAAAATATAACGAGATCAAATTATGAAAGGAATAAAGTAAGATAAGATAGAGTACTCCGGCACCGAATGTAGCACAATTTGCTCGGTTAAACTGTAGTCGGGTGAGGGGTGTTACAATCAACACCTACCTCCATATATAACTAGTAGGAGCCAACACATACCCATATACCCATACATAGTACAAGTATGAAAGCAGTATCAAACTCAAATTACCTATATACAAGATAACTGTGCTATCTCAGGCCTAAAGATTATATGCACTGATATGATTTATGACAAAACATTGACAAGAGTAAACTCCATGTGCTTGTCATAAGTGTCACAGGTTCGGCCTACTTATCATTTATAAGTGCCTATCATGTTTGTCATATGGCATGAGACTCACCATTCCATCTTTTTTATATCTCAGATAAATAACTTGGGAACAAACATGAATACAATCTTTCTGGATAAGTCATGTCCTTATTATGAAGTATCCTCGATTGTGAACCTATTTATGATACTTTGTACTAGAAATACTATCACTCATATTCTTAACAACTTAAGAATAGAATTTCTAACAAAATATCAATGGACCTTTTCTATTACACATAAATATCTTATGTAAACGAAAAGGTGGAAATGCCTTTTATTAATAAAAACATGTACAAGATACATACTGAATGATATGCTCTAGGGCATACTACTAACAATCTCTCACTAGCACTAGAGCCATTCATTATAATATTTTAGACCCATCTTCTCAAGATGTCGGTCTAGCTGAGTCTGTGACATAGGCTTAGTGAATGGATCAGCTGGATTTTTAGCTGATGCTATTTTCTGCATGGCTACGTTGCCTCGTCCAACTATTTCTCTGATAATGTGGTAGCGCCTTTCTATATGTTTGAATTTCTGGTGAGACCTTCGTTCCTTAGTCTGTATGACTGCTCTATTATTGTCACAGTGTAGTGGAACTACTGACTAAATGGAAGGAACTACTGGAAGTTCTATCACGAACTTCTTTATCAAAACAACTTCCTTTACAGCATCTGGTGCAGTAATATACTCAGCCTCGATAGTAGAATCTGCAGTCGTGCTCTGTTCGGAACTCTTCCAACTGACTGCACCTCCATTACAAATGAACACATATCCAGAGGTAGACTTTCTATCATCGATATCTAATTGGAAATCAGAATCAGTATAACCATCCAATTGCAAGTCTCCACCTCTATAGATCAAGAATAAATCCTTAGTTCTTCTCAAGTACTTAAGGATATTCTTGACAGCTATCCAGTGTTCCAAACTTGGATTGGATTGATACCTGCTAGTCAAACTAACAACATATGCGATATCCGGCCTAGTACACAACATTGCATACATTAAACTTCCAATAGCCGAAGTATATGGAATCCTGGCCATCTTATCTCTTTCTTTAGGTGTCTTTGGAGACATCTCTTTAGAAAGATGGATACCATGTCTCATTGGTAACAATCCTCTCTTGGAATCAAGCAT
The DNA here is from genome assembly GCF_030052815.1 of Hevea brasiliensis. Classification (NCBI taxonomy): domain Eukaryota; kingdom Viridiplantae; phylum Streptophyta; class Magnoliopsida; order Malpighiales; family Euphorbiaceae; genus Hevea; species Hevea brasiliensis. The sequence goes on from NC_079494.1 coordinate 24,048,895, forward strand.
GTTAAACCTCTTTAATACCTTTTCCAAGTATAGACTTTGGGATAAACCAATTATTCTTTTTGCTTTATCTCTATAGATGCGAATTCCAAGAATGTAGGTTGCCTCTCCTAAGTCTTTCATGGAGAATATATTTGACAACCATACCTTCACAGTTGTCAACATACTTGTGTCATTACCCATCAACAGTATATCATCCACATAGATGACAAGGAAAGTGATAGCACTGTCACTAACCTTCTTATATACACATGGCTCATCCTCATTTTTGATAAAACCAAAGGATTTAATGGCTTCATCAAAACGGATGTTCCAACTCTTCGAAGCTTGCTTCAACCCATAAATGGATCGCTTTAGCTTGCATACCTTGGAACCCTCTTGGGATTCAAAACCCCTAGGTTGTTCCATGAAAATATTTTCTTTAATGTATCCATTGAGAAAAGCTGTTTTGACATCCATCTGCTAAATCTCATAATCATAGTGTGCAGCTATTGCTAATAGAATCCTAATTGATTTAAGCATGGCAACAGGCGAGAAAGTCTCCTCATAGTCGATTCCTTGACTTTGGCGAAACCCTTTCGTTACTAGCCTTGCCTTATAGGTCTCTACCTTTTCATCAGAACCAATTTTCTTCTTGAAAACCCAATTGTTCCCTATAGGTACAATACCTTCAGGTGGGTCAACAAGATCCCAAACTTGATTCTTATACATGGAATCAATTTTGGATTTCATAGCATCAATCCATTTTGAAGAGTTTATATCTAATATAGCTTCTTCATAGGTAAGTGGATCATTTCCATGATCTACTTCTTCATGAGCAGACAACTCTTGTTCTTCTTCATGAAGGAAACCATATCTCACTAGTGGGTGAGATACCCTGGTTGTTCTATGAGGAATAGCTGTAGATGTTTCATCAATGGGTGTGGGTTGACTAGATGGATCTATATTCATCCGATCTGTTGGCTGGCCAGAATTCTCTAATTCTAACTCTATTTGCCTTCCTTTGCCTCGTTCTTGAACAAACTATTATTCAAGAAATGTGGCATCTCTACTCACCACAACCTTTTGTGAAGTAGGCAAATAAAAATAATATCCAAAACTATCTTTTGGATATCCAACAAATAGACCTTTTTCTGATCTAGTTTCCAATTTATCAGTGTTCAGCTTTTTGATATAAGCTGGACAACCCCAAATCTTAACATGCTTAAGACTTGGTTTTCTTCCATGCCCTATCTCAAAAGGTGTGGAAAAAACTGATTTTGATGGAATCCTATTCAGAATATTCAAAGCTGATTCTAATGCAAATCCCCAAAAGCAGATTGGCATATCAGTATAGCTCATCATACTACGTACCATATCCAATAGGGTACAATTTCTCTTTTCAGATACACCATTCAGCTGTGGCATTCCTGGAGGAGTCAGCTGGGAAATAATGCTAAGCTCTCTCAAGTATTCATCAAATTCAGTACTTAAATATTCACCTCCACAATCTGATCAAAGAGCTTTAATACTCTTTCCTTTTTTGATTTTCTACTTCAGATTTAAATTCTTTGAACTTTTCAAGGGATTCATGTTTGTATTTCATCAAATACAAATACCTAAACCTTAATTTATCATCAGTAAAGGTAATAAAGTAATGAAAACCGCCTCTGGCCATTTAGATCACTTGCATTCATTTTGTGTTTGTCATTATTATTCAAATAATAAAGACCATCACTCATATAACCCGAACCAACATATTTATTTCTAAAATAAATATTGCAAACATCATCTATGAACTGAAATTCATAGCTATTTCTAGTCAAACTAGATATAGAAATGATGTTCTTAAAAGTATTAGGTACATATAAAATATTATCCAAACAAAAAACATGTCCAAACATATAAAAAGATTTAGATCCTATGGCAAAAGCTTCAACAGTTGAACCATTGCCAATCCGGACTCTAACATCTTCAGAACGCAAGCTACTACTATTTACTAGTTCCTGCATATTATTAGAAATGTGAGAACTGGCACTAGCATCTAAATAACAAGATATGGACATACCTTCTGAAGGTTTATCCTTCTTGTCCTTCAGAGAAGCAAGATACTCTGGGCAGTTCCTTTTCTAGTGCCCATCCTTCTGGCAGTGGAAACACTTTCCTTTGCCTCCATCAGCTTTAGTCTTCCCTTTCTGTTTAGCTATTTTCTTAGAAGGACCAAGAATCTGAGGTTTCTTTTTCTTATTGCCCTTCTTCTTGTTGGACTTTCCAGCTGAAGAAGATGCAATCAAAGCTACCTCTTTTCCTTTATTGCTCGGCATATTCTTTTGGGCAATAACCAGCATGTTGAGTAAACCAGCTAAGGTGTATTCCTGTCTAGTCATATGGAAATTTGTCACAAAATTCCCAAAAGACTCAGGAAGGGACTGAAGGATCAAATCCGTCTATAGTTGGAAATCCATGTTGAAGTCAAGATGTTCCAACTGTTCAATCAGCCGAATAATCTTATGGACATGATCCCCAATATTCTGTCCATCAGACATTCTAATGCGAAACAGCTGCCTAGATATCTCATATCTAGCATTCCTACTGTGCTCACCATACAACTCTTATAGGTGAAGGAGGATCTCACTCGCACTCTGCATGTTCTCATGCTGCTTCTGTAACTCATTACTCATGGAAGCAAGCATGTAACACTTAGCTCTCATATCATGCTCCTTTCACTTATCCAAAGTTTCTTGTTCCTCTTGTGTGGCCTCTGGAGGTAAGGGACCAGGAACATTTGAATCTAGAACATATCTTATATGTTCAAGTTTTAGGACAAGTTTCAAATTTCTTAGCCAATAAGAGAGATTAGGTCCTGTCAACCTATTGTGATCAAGTATGCTTGTAAGGATATTGGATGGTGGTGGTTGTTCTATGCTCATTATTATCAGAAAATTAACTGCAGAAAATAACCAGATTAATTAGTAAATGTATCAAGTAATTAACCAAAATGATTATGGTCTTTTAATCAAATTGGTCCTCCCACTAACTTAGCGAATCCTACACTTCCAAAGTAGAAAACGGAAATCCTAGTTGGATGGATTTCTAGTGAGTGATTGAATTCTTAAAATTCTATTGATTATCCTCAGGTACATCTGTTATTGGAATTACAATAAACTATAAGTGAGTAACTCCTTGCCCATCATATCTCATGTGAGGTTGAATCCTTTACCTAGCCCCTAATGCTCAAAATCTCAGGTACATCCATTATTGACTTATCTTGCATTAGTTAAGTTGATCCCATTGAGCCAGTAATTATGCAAATAATTTTAATGTCCTCAGGTACATCTAATATTGGCCACCAAACCATTTACATATTTACAACATCTCATGCTTAACAATTATTCTTAAGAAAATCTCTTAAATTAATTGCATCTTATACAATTATTTAAAATTTCTTAAAATAATTGCCCCAATGGAGGGCCCATGTTATACTTACTTTAATTATAGCATTTGCAACTTAATCATTTGTTTGGAAGATTCTGTGGTCATCCTAATTACTATTAGGGTCTCACTTTGCACATTATCCATTTAGTATGCATATATCATATAATTGCATACATTCCCATACATCTCATGCATTCATGGATAAGCAGTAAATATGGTATGATCATGGACTTTCTAAAAGATTCAATTCTGAGCCACCAAGAATTGAATCAGGGCATTCCTAGGTGCATTTTATTCATTCATTTTACAAGAGTTGCTAAAGGAGTACATAATCAACACTTGATCTTGAATTCCTCCCATTGGTCTCACTAATGCTCTTGACCTCCTTGAACTTCTTGCAATCCAATATTACATAGTAATCCTTGGCATACCAAGGTGAATTTACAAGAACTTAAATAAATAAAATTACAACCCAAAAATTATTACAACCTTAATAATACATGCCCAAAATAAATTAAAATAAATTAACTAATTTACAATACCAAAGAAACGTAAAAGAAATAAATCCAATCACATTGGTCTTTTATAGTCCATGATCATCCATCATGCATATCACTATTTAACAATTAAATAAAATATACATACTTAAATTGAATTGAATATCTCATATTCAACTTAAAAAACCAGATTTGAATATGATTCAAATAAATTTAAAAATTCATATTTGAATCTCATTCAAACAAATTTAAAAATTCAGATTTGAATCACATTCAAACAACCTTAAAATTTCAGATTTGAATCACATTCAAACAATTTTTAAAAAATCAGATTTGAATCATATTCAAGCAATTTTTAAAAATTCAGATATGAATATTATTCAAATAACTTTAAAAAATCAGATTTAAATATGATTCAAACAACTTTAAAAATTAAGATTTGAATCACATTCAAACAATTTTTAAAATTCTGATTTGAATCAAAATATAATTGTGTGATTAAAATTCTAATTAAACAATTTAATTAGACATAGGATGAGCTTTTAGATCATACAACAATTGCAAATTAGGAAGCCAAACCTTTGCACCACCCATGAAGGCAAACCATGCTCACCATTGATGGTGTTCTTCAATCATACCGCCACACATCCATTGCAACCAGCAATGGATAAATCACCTCATGATCAAAACACACAATTAAATCATATAATCAACAATCTAAATGGCAAATATAGGGGCTCTGATACCAATTGAACCGGAAGCGTGAAAAACACAAGTTTATACCATTCAATTCAAAAAATTTTCACCTAGGGTCACATGCTTCATGCAAGATTTATTTTTATCTATTTGATTTTAATGATAAACAACATATTAAAACACTTTTAATATTTTTTTGGATTTGTATTTGCTATTTAAGATTTTAGAATTAATCAGATTATTTTTAGAACCCTAGTTTAAATCAAGAACAAACACACTAACCTCTTCATGCACTGCAATGTATTTGTGCCTTTGAGATTTGTCTTCAAGACACCAGATGTTGTCCCTCTAGCTTGTCCACACTAATAACACCTATGGCAGCCCTTGAATAGCTTCTAAAGCTTTTTCTATTATTTAGAAAATCAAGTTCTGCCTTTTAAGAGACTAAATATGTAAACAGGACACTAGAAATGATTTCTAGTATTTTTAATTCAAGAGTTTTTTTGCTAATATCTTGGAATAGATGAGAGATGAAGAGGAAGAGAGAATGTGAGTCTGAAGGGTGGCGGCACACAATGAGAGGCAGCAGCTTGTGTTTTTATTTTTTCATAACAACACTTATATAACTAGGTCACCACTTAAGCCCTTACCACATTTCACCCTTTGATTGGTTCTTGGTTTAATTGACCCAATCACATTGTGCCAAGTGTCAAACCTATATTTAATCTTAATTTTAATCATCTTACATAAGTAAAAGACATTTGGCAAGCTTATATGCAATGCCATGTGTCACCATCTCATGGTGCCACATGTCACCCTATGAAATGACCAAAATGCCCCTGTGTCTTAATTTTGAGTTCTTAACCCAAAATAATAATTTCTTTCCTTCTAATCAATTTATATCAAATATAAATTAATTAATTAATCTTTATTAATTAATTTCTCATTAATTAAATTCATATTTAAACACTTTAAATATAAATTTAACTTATACTATACATCCAATAATCTAGATTTGGTTTCAAGTCATGCTAGGGACTTTGCAATCTAATTGCAAACCAAACCTATCTAATTAATCAATTAAACTCTTTAATTAATTAATTAATTAAATCATATTTAATTAGGTGATAACTTGTGTATGTGTGTGACTTACTAGGCTCATCACTAATTGGCAATGAGATATGATATCAACTCTTAATATCATCAGAACTCTTTCTTGCAATAAATAATTTCTCTAAATCATTTTATGCACCTCATAGACCATGGTTAATACCTAGCATAGCATGCCATGGCCACCCAATTAGTAATAAGGTTTACCTTAAATGAACCTATAATCATATGTTACCGTGCACTAGAATCTCTCTGTTACAAAATCCCAACTCAAGCTGGAGTCATGGTTTATGTCAAACTCCATTTGCTATGAATATTATGTTCTCTTTTAATTCCAGTTCTTGATTAAAAAGATTTTCTCATTAGAAACTCTTTTCTGATTAAATCTATCTGTCCTGGCCAGGAACTTGAAACATCAAGAACAATTAAATGAACATAGGATTTTATCTCTATTTACTTAGAGGAACAGATTCCATCTTGATCAACACCTACCTCCAAATATAAGTAGTAGGAGCCAACACATACCCTTATACCCATACACAGTGCAAGTATGAAAGCAGTATCAAACTCAAACTACCTATATACAAGATAACTGTGCTACCTCAGGTCTAAAGATTATATGCACTGATATGATTTATGACAAAACATTGACAAGAGTAAACTCCATGTGCTTGTCATAAGTGTCACTGGTTCAGCCTACTTATCATTTATAAGTGCCTATCATGTTTGTCATATGGCATGAGACTGACCATTCTATCTTATTTATATCTCATATAAATAACTTGGGAACAAACATGAATACAATCTTTCTGGATAAGTCATATCCTTATTATGAAGCATCCTCGACTGTGAACCTATTTGTGATACTTGTACTAGAAATACTGTCACTCATATTCTTAACAACTTAAGAATAGAATTTCTAATAAAATATCAATGGACCTTTTCTATTACATATAAATATCTTATGTAAATGAAAAAGTAGAAATATCTTTTATTAATAAAAACAAGTACAAGATACATACTAAATGATATGCTCTAGGGCATACTACTAACAGGAGCTCCCCGCGGTGACACACTGGGGCATATGAACCCCTTGTCTATTAATTCTTGCAGTTGGATTTTTAACTCTTTCAATTCAAGAGGTGCCATCCTATACGGAGCAATAGAAATCGGAGCTGTACCTGGCATAATCTCAATAGCAAATTCAACTTCCCTTTCTGGTGGCAAACTAGGCAATTCCTTAGGAAATACCTCAGAGAATCCCTTAAGTCTGCTGAGAACTCTTTCCCTTGAATCTTCAATGGAAAGCCCTTATACACCTTGTTTACTACCACACTGTGGCCTAGCAGATTTGTGACTAGGATGTCTTGGTCAATTTCCTCTACTGGTATTCCCTTTTCTATAGGCAGCTTGATACAAATATATGAATGAGTAGATCCAGGATCCACTAATGCATGCACAAAAGTATTATAGAGAAGAAATGTACCTTTGATGACATCTGGAGCATCCTGTTCCTCTTGTGCCCTTATAGCATAGGCTTTGGCTAGCTTTCTACGTTCTGCTCTCCCCACAGACTCTGATACAGGTTTTTATGAAGTACTAGTTGCTTCAGCCTTACCCATCTTTCTACCCCTTGGAGCTAGAGGGACAGGCCTATCAGTTGATACCAGAGTAGATGTAGCAGTTCTGCGAGGACAATCTCAGACTAGGTGGTCTGTAGACCCACACCGTAAACAAGCACCTATCATCCTCCAATATTCACCCTTATGCCACTTTTGGCAATGTGGGCAAGCAACAGATAATGTTGGGGCTGGTCCCCTGAACCTTGTCCCTAGAGAGCTAACCACTAAAGGGGTGAACTGGCCTCTTCTTGGTGCAAACTAAGATTTGGGCTTCTGTGACTGGCCTCTCCTTGGTGCAAACTAACTGAAACTCTGAGTAGGTGAACCTCTGAATTTCTTACTAGGGGCATAAAATGTACTAGTCTAACCCTTGCCTCTTTTCTGCTGTCTGTCCCTTCTGTTCTGCTCATTCATTCTAACTTTTTCAACCTTCAGTGTAGCTTCCACTAACTTAGTAAACTCTGTAATCCTCAAGGCTGTAATCATTACTTTAATGTTATCATTGAGTCCTTCCTCAAATCTCTTACATCTCTCTGCCTCTTTAGGGACTATTTCCCACCCATAGCGGCTTAGTCTAAGAAATTCTCTTTCATATTCAGCCTGTAACACCCTCCCGGTAGCAACTTCGTACATTCTACTGTTCCGGTGACCGGTGTCAGTCCGAACAGCTAGAACGTTCGGAAAAATATTTAAACTAAAGTGAGGAACCATAATTAACTCAAATATTAATAAGAAAAATTTAGTAAAAATTTTAGAAATAAAATACAACCAAGTTAAATGAGCCAGTGGCCAAGCGATGGGTAACCCAGAGGGAAGTTGCGGTTCTCGCAACTAGGAGCCCCAGACCCAGGGAAAAATTCATAAAATAATTTTTGGGACTCCAGAGAAGGGTCATTAAGGTTCCTATGGCATTAGAATGCCAAGAAAATATTTAGGAAAATTTTCCAATCGGTACAGATAATTTTGACCCGTTAAGCCAAACGGAGGGCATTTGGTCATTTCGCCTCCAAAGACGAATTTTGGCCGACTTTTCCAGTTGAGTAAATAATTATTATGACATAAAATGTGAATAAATATTGCTAAAAATTAAATTGAAAATAAGTAGAGAAGAAAAGAATAGAAAATGAGAAAAAAAAAACTCAATTATGACATCATTATGATGTCATTTGAAGTTCCCACCAATCACATGTAAACAACCAATTAATTAACTAATAAAAGAGACAAATAAAGACCAAAGAATTAAAAAAAAACAAACAGCCATCTTCCTCCCCAAATTCCAGCCGCACCATAGCCAAGAGGTCCTCCATTTTTCTTCTTCAATCAAGCTTAAAAATCTCTTAAATCTCCCCCCAAAACCCTAAGTCACCTTCGCTAAAACTTATCTACACACCCTAAGGAAGCTCTAGGCAGCCACAAAGAGGAGAAATTTTAGAGTTTTCACAAGTTCAATAAGTTGAGCAAAGAGGTTAGTGCTTACTTATGCAAATATTTCTTTATTTCCATGTTAGGGATTCGAAATTAGTATGAAATTGTAAATTAAATGGACTAAAACTCATGTGTATGTATACCATGAATTTTAGCATCCTTAAGGAAGGAATGAGTTTGATTGTTTTAATGGACTTAGAATGAATTAGAGATTATGTTTAAAGTATATATATATATATATATATATAAGGAATGAAAGAGTTAACTAAGGTGTGTGGTGTGAACCTTGAACTTGAGCTAGGGTTTGGGAGTGAAATTTAGATTTGGCTTATGAATTGGTAAGTGAACATTATAATGGTCAATTAGTGACCATTTGAGCTAAGTTGACCATAATTTGAAGAGATTTAGAGTAATACAAACTGAATTGGTGGGCTGCCTAATGAGTGCAGCAGGGAGGCTGGGAGTCCAGCCTGTTTGGACTGCCATATCTTTGGCTGTGTAGGTTCAATTGGTGTTTGGATAATTGGACATGGAACTAGACATATAATGGCACAATTTTGCTGAAGAAACCATGCCCAAAAGACCAAAGCAAGTGGACCAAAAGTTGGCCCCAATCCAGATACCCTGTAAGCAGATTCTGCAGAATGACCAAATGAACAGTAACTGTTCATTTGGCCATAACTCACTGTAAAATGGTCCATTTGACCTAAAGTTTATACAGCAACAAGATAAGATATAGAAAAAAAAATTTCATGAAGAAACCTACCCCAAATTATGACTAGAACCTATCCAACAAGGCACTCACACTCACTGTTCATTGTACTGTAGATTTGGTAAATTCTGCAGTTTTCCAATCCGGCCAGCTGTGGTTTTTGGACCATATCTGGAGTTACAAAACTCCAAATGGAGTGATTCAAAAAAAAGAAATTCAACTAGACAAAATAAGGAACAACTTTCATGTTTACCATTTCCTCAAATTTCCACTGCAACAGTCCCTAATGGAACAGTAAATTTATGGTACAAAAACTAAAAATTCTGCCCCTTAGTGCTAAGTTTGGAAATGGATTTGGTGATTAATTCCAACAAGTTTTAAATGCAAAATGTGGTACATTGGGAGTGTTAAAACCAATACACCTATTTCCTATCCAAAAGTCAACATTTTTGTTGACTAATGAAGTGAATAGTGACACCAAAACTTGAAATTCACAAATTAAAGAATTTTAAAGTATCAAATACCCTAGTATACCTAACAAGATTGGTTTGGATAGTTTGGCATGCCAATAGGGTTCAGTTAGCAGTACTGCACATGGCATTATGCCATTCTGTGATTTTATGGCTTTTAGCCATTTTGATATTGTGTTGAGACTTGGCCTCGTGCCTAATATTATTCTGACTTATTAGCCGCTGTTACACCGGGAGATACATATGTGACCGATGGTGTGACGGCCCGAGGTACTTGATACCCAGTGCCAGTTTACCCATTTATCTAGTCCAGTCGTTCAGTATAGGTTACTTGGGCAACCGAATGAATGAAAATGGATAAAGTTAAAGAAATAAATGAATATAACAAATACAAAACAAATAAGACATATACATTCAATACATATTTATTTTCTGCTATTTTCTTTTATTTTATTATTGCACCACTAAGCATTATTGCTTAGCGTGTTGCTTTTGCCACGCGTAGGTTCTGGAGATACTGATCGTGAGCCCAGTAGATTGCAGACTGGGTGAGTCCATCCTGCAGCTCTGCATAGTGTCCGTGTCACCTCACCCTCCACAGTGCATTGGTAGGACACTAGGTTTCATTTTGGTATTTTGTAACTAATTTTTTTTTTTATTTTTTTCTCATATGTATTTGGATTTATGTAATGTATTTTGATGTTCATGTAAATAATGAGAATTGTATTTGTGAATGGAAAAGTGAATATCTATCTGTGACTTGTACATGATTATCACATGAAATGAATGAATGAGAAATGAAATTGAAAAGTGTTGAGATTTTGATATGGGAGTTTGAGATGATTGAATATGATTATAGGAAGTGTTTTTCACAGGTTCCGAAGAACTGTTTTCTCCATTTATAGCCGGTACTCTGCCGGATTTTCTTTAAAATTTTCGGAACCTCAAATAAAATATAATGTCAATAAATGACTTAAATAGATTATATTTCACAAGTTATATTCAAAATTATGATGAAAATTAATTAAGATAAAATAGAGTGTTCCGGTACACCGTGTGACATAGCTTACTCGGATATACTGTAGACGGGTAAGGGGTGTCATACAGCCGCTGTCAGCTGTCTCTGGTGTAGGATAATAAACTCCCTTCTCTTCTCTTCTAGGTATACACTGCCCACATACTTCTTTCTGAACTCATTGAGAAAGAAATCCCAAGTTATTTGTTCTGGTGGCACCTCACTAGTTACTGTATCCCACCATTAGTATGCATCATCTTGAAGTAGTGATACAGTAGCTTTCAAATTCTACTCTGGAGTACAATGAAGTTGTTTCAAGACTCTTCTAGTTCTGTCCAACCAATTTTCAGCTGTGACAGAATCATCTTCCCTTTTGCCTAGAAAATCCATAACTCCGAACTTCCTGAGTCTCTCCATATGAGATTTTTTATGTGGAGGTGATGGTGGTGTAACACCTCTATGTTCGGTAGTGTGTTCTACTATTCCAGTAACTAGTGTCGGTCCGGACAACTAGGATGCCTAGAACTGCATTTAAATGTTAGTGAGGAGACATAAAATAATGAAATACAAGAGAAGAAAATACAAGAAAAACAAAGCAAAAATAATAGCAATGAAATGAAACTCAGTTAAACGAGCCAGCACCGCAACGATGTGTGACTGCACGAGGAAGTTACGGCGCAGACAATAGCCGACCCCAGGACTACAGGAAACCCTTAAAATTTAGTTTTGAGACATAATTAAAGACTTATTGAAGTATAATTGTCATTAGAAATATCAAAGAAAAATTAATTAATTAATTAATACAAAGAAAAACGAGAAATTGAGAAAACGATAAAACTCGGTGTTACCGAAAAATTAGGAATGCAACCCGAATAGGGGCATTGTGGTCAATTGACACCTCGAGTTGCCTTTTTATCTAAGTGTCCATTAAAAATAAATAGTATTTAAATTTGGGGACCCCATTAAAAAGGAAATAAAATGTGTAATAAAATTTAGAGATATGTGGGGATTAAATGCAATTATGAAGACCTTAAACTATAATAAGGTTAAAATAGATTAGTGGAGCACTATGGACACCTTAAAAAATTATTAAAGAATAGATTAGTGGACCACTAACCATTTCATCTTCTTCTCCCACAAATCCCTCAAAGTTGCTGAATCCATTTTCCTCTCAAAACTCCATGGGACTCCATGGCCAAAGCTTAACCAAGCTCCATGCAACCATGATTTAGCCATGAAAACATTAAGTTCCTTCATTAATCTTTACATGCACACTTTGGGCAGCAATAAGGGAGCAAGAAAGATAAGTTTTGGTGAGTTTTAAATAAGCTTCTAAAGAGGTAAGTGGGTGTTTTGAAATGTTGTTTCATTAAAAGTGTAACTAAGGTTGTGGTTGTTTAATTTATGCAAAAAGTTTTGAAGTTTGATGAATTTTTGGTGATGTACTATTTTGCCAGCCATGGAAGTTAAAATGTTTAACTTGTTTTTTACATGTAAATGATGGGAAAATATGTTGATTTAAATGTTTAATTTTATTGAAGTTGAATTCCATGTGTGAAGTTTGAATGTTAAGCTTGAAAAGTGAAAATGGAAGTTGGTGTGTATGTGTAAATTTTTGGCAGCCTCATGATGAAGATTGAAGTGTTTAAGTTCATGAAATATTGTTGAAATATTGTACAAAAAAATGGCAGCATATATGTGTGTAGATAGTAGTGATAAGGTAAGCAAATTGTTAATGGAAGTATATGTGATAATTAGAAGTATTTATGTGTATATATTGTTGGGTTTGAACTTTGTAAATTGTGGCTGCATTTGGTGTATTTTGAAGTGGTTATATTCTATCCAAGTTGACCTATAATGTAAATAAGTGAATGGTTTTGGTTAGTGCCAAATGCAAAAGGTTGTGTGGAAGTGAAGATGTAATTGGTAAACATGTGTTTGGTTTGGTGTTTTAAAAGCATGTAGAGGGCAGCATGCAAATGGACCTATAACCCTAAGTGTATGACTCCAATTGGTATGAGGCCAATTGAAGGTGAAACTAGGCACAAAATGTGCCAACTTTAATGAAGAAAGCCTACCTAAATTCTATCTAGAAAGTGACTTGAAAAATGACCAAATCTGGATTAGTGACTTGAAAGCCTGAAAATTGACCATTTGGGCAGCAGTTAGTGTTTTGGCCATAACTCACTCAAAACAGGTCCAAATGACCTGAAATTGTTACCATTAATAGATTAGACATAAAGCTACAACTCTTATGAAGACACTAAAACCCATACATGACCATAAGAAAGTCAAAATGCTTGCACAAGTTCGGGCATAAAAACTGCCAGAACCAGAAATGACCTAAAAATGACCTAAAGTTGCCATTTTAGTGCAATATGTCCAGCTTTAGTAAATTGACCATATCTTCGCCTATAGAACTCATAATGATCTGAAATTTTGCCCCAAGTGCAATAAGACACAGAGCTACAATTTTTCTTGTTTGACCAGAAGCTAAAAACCAAGAGAAATAGGACTTTAAGCTAGACCAATCTAGCACACAAAAATGGAGAACTTGATATTTACATACAATGATGCTTGAAATAATTTGTCAATGAATGCCAACTTGTAAAAATGGTAAGTTGATCTATATTGATAGCATATTCAAATGCAAAATGTGACATATTGGTAACATTAAATCTAATTCACCTAGAGAGCATTGAGGGTCAACATTTTAGGTTAACTAAGGAAAATAATAGAAATAAATAAATTAATTATTAAGCCTTATTGTTAGAGACAGTTTAAATGAGTACTGAAACACTTCAAATTATGTGTTTCAGTTAGCAAAGACTCAGGGGAAAGGGAAGGAAACACTGAGTCAGGGCCAAGAAGCATTTATCAGAGGTTTGTGCACAACAATATTTCTTTTGAATTTTCAATTGAAATAAACATTGCCAAATTATATGTTATTGCTTAAATTACATTTGAATGGAATTTGCTGGATACTTATAGCTTGAAAAACATTGCAAATCGTTTGAAACCACAGCTATCATATATATTGATTGAATTCCTCGCTACTTGTCTAGTGGGATGAATTAACTTTGAATTTCCTCTCTGGCTGAAGTGTTGAGGTGTGTGCCTGTTGAGGACGAATAGAATGAGTACTCATTTGTTTGCTAGCTAGCTATGTTATTCCTCACTAGCCATTGGCTTTTGGGACAAATTGGACTATGGAATCATGATTAAGTTGTATTTGTGATTTATTGATATTTATTGTGATATTGTGAAATGGAGTTTAAATTCTTTATGACATTCTTTGTCTTTTGAATTTAACTATGATTTTAAGTATCCACAGTTTATATGATTTATGGCTTATGGTTTTTAAATTATATTTTCTTAATGTTGTGCACCACTGAGACATTGGCTCAGTGATAGCTTTTTCATTGCTATTGCAGGTAGACAAATGGACAGAGCAGCAGAGTAGACTGCTTGTGCTACATTTTGAGATTTTGCCAGGTATATCGAGTATACCATATTGTGTAGTTTTTTTTTTTTTTTTCTAATGTATGTGCACTATATGTATATATTGTACTTGGTCTTAAGCAGTTGTAAACTAAAATTGTAAATGATTTTGGCTTGTAAAAATATTGTGACATATTTCTTTTATCTCATCTTTTGGAAACACTAGAAAATTGATCGTTGAACTGAGTTGATAAATGTTGAGAAGTTATTGTGTTGAACTGTTATTGGAGTTTGATATTGAGAAAAATATTAGAAGTGCTTTTTACAGGTTTTTGAAGAACTGTTTTATTCAAAAAACAGATGGCACTTTGACAAAATTTTTACATAAGTTATTAATACTTAGATTTGTTATTTGGTTGCACTTCAGTTAAAAATATTTTAACACTTGTTAAAAGTGCTCACCATTGTAAAAAGAAATAAGAAAAGGTTTAAAATCCCTTATAGTGTATTTAATGGGTTATCAGTGGGCGAAGTTTGGTAATTCATTAGGTATACTACGGGATCATGTTATGCCTTACAGTGGGGTAGGGTGTGACATGTTTTAGTGGCATCAGAGCTAGTTTTTTTTTTTTAAATTCTGTTTTCACCTGTAATTTGAATATGCTTTCTTCATAGTACAACTGCTCAATGTCATTGTTTGATACATACAGTACATTACAATATAAAAATGCACTAATAGGAGCAAATCTCCTTGTGTTATCTGTTCAGGAGGTCTAAGATCCTCAAATTGACAATGGAAGAGGGGGATCGTTCAGTCGATCAATCTATAGAGGCTAAGAAACAAGGGGATGCCCCAGCCCTACACAATGTGAGTGGATCAGCCGCACCCCTCGATCGCAATTCCTCGTCGGTTGCACAATGCAGATGGTCAATGTTCCAATAAATAGCTAGTAACATGCCTACTCAAGTCCCACTACAGACACCAATGGTACAACCACCGTCTTCAGCTAGGCAGTATGACAAGCTGATTATGTAACATCCTTACTTTAGCTAGTCCGTACAGTCTACTGTTTCGATGACCAGTGCCAATCCGGACAGCTAGAACGTCCGAAAAAAATATTTAAACTAAAGTGAGGAACCATAATTAACTCAAATATTAATAAGAAAAATTTGGGAAAAATTTTAGAAATAAAATACAACCAAGTTAAATGAGCCAGTGCCCTGGCGATGGGTAACCTAGTGAGAAGTTGCGGTTCTTACAACTAGGAGTCCCATACCAGGGGAGAAATTATAAAATAATTTTTGGGACTCCAGAGAAGGGTCATTGAGGTTCTTATAGCATTAGAATGCCAAGAAAATACTTAGAAAAATTTTTCAATCTGTACAGACAATTTTGGCTCATTAACCAAATGGAGGGCATTTTGGTCATTTCATCTTCAAAGATGATTTTTGGCCAACTTGTCCAGTTAAATAAATAATTTATATAACATAAAATATTACTAAATGTTGTTAAAAATTTAATTGAAATTAATTAGGCAAGAAATGGAGAGAAAATGAAAGAAAATGGCATTATGACATCACAATGATGTCATTAAAGTTCTCCCAACCTATCTAATATGGACACATGGCATAAACTAATTTAAAGAGATAAAATGGGTTCGTAAATGAAAAAAAATCATAAAATGGGTTGGAAAATGAAAAAAAAATCAAACTTCTCATTTCTTCTTTCTTCTTTGCCGTGAGCCTCCACCATAGCCACCATTTTCAAGCTTTTTCGAGCTTGATTTCACTAGCTTCTACCCCACTAAACCTTATACTCCCAACACAAAAAAGTGTTCTTGCATCTTGGTGATTCTTTTGGGAGCAAAAAGAAGAGGAGAACAAGAACCCTAGCAAGTGGGGAAACTTCACTCCATAGAGGTTAGTGACCTAACCATGAATTTCACTTTAAATTCATGTTAAGGACTTTGAATGAGTGTAAATTACAAGGAAAATTTGTTAAATACTATGTGTATGCCATCCCATAAATTTTGGCAGCCTTGGTTAGGGTATGATTATGATGAGTTTTATGGAGTTAAAATGATAGTTAGGCTGCCCTCAATATGCATGAATTGAATGGATTGATGAAATGCAATGATAATGCATGAATTGTAATGTGTGAGTTAGGATTTGGGGTCGAAAAAGGAGACTTTGACCATGTGATGATGGAAGTAGGTTTTAATGGTCAGTTAGTGACCATTTGGTACTGTTTGAATAAAAAATGTAGTGCATTGTGTAGTGGGATTGGAGCTTGGTGTGGCTGCCCTTGGTGACCTGCAGGACTGGACATGAGTCCAACAGGTTTGGGCAGCAATAACTTGACTTGTAGAGGTTCAATTGGTACAAGGCCAATTAGACATGAAAGTAGACACATAATGGCACAACTTTGGTGAAGAAACCATGCCCAGAAAACCAAACCAAGTGGAGCAAAAGATTACCCTAATCCTGGTGACCTGCAGTCTGCCTGGGCAAAATGACCAAATAAATAGTGTTTGGTCATTTGGCCATAACTCAGCGTAGAAAGATCTAATTGATCTGAAATTTTACCAGCAACAAGCTGAGATATATACCAACAACTTTCATGAAGAAACCTAACCCAAATTATGACCATAACATATTCAAAAAGTGAGTTGCAGTCACTATTCCTAACACTATAAATTGGGTCAGTCCAGAAATTCTGGAAAATTTTCAATCCGGCTAGTTGTGGTTTTCGGGCCATAACTTGAGCTACAAAACTTCATATGGAGTGATTCAAAAAAGGAAATGTAACTAGACAAAATAAGGAACAACTTTCATGTTGATCATTTTGCCAAATTCCCACTGCACAAATGACTAATGGAACAGTAAAGACAGAGCATGAAAACTGAAAAATTCTGTCTAATTAACATTAAGCTTATAAATGGTATTGGCAATCAATACCAACAAATTTTGAATGCAAAATGTAGTATGTTGGGAGTATTAAAACCAATGTACCTATTGTCTATGCAAAATTCAACATTTTAGTTAACTAATGAAATCAATAGTAACATTCAAATTTGAAATTAAAAAATTGTGAAATTTAAAAGTGTAATATGCCCAAGTATACCTAACAAGATTGGTTTGGATAGCTTGGCATGCCAATAGGGTTTTGTTAGCAGTACTGCATATGACTTCATGCCATTCTGTGTTTCATGGCTTCCCATGCCATTCTGTAACATAATAGCCTTTGGCTATGTTATTTGAGTTGATATACTTGGGTTTTAACCCTGATAATTATTACAGCTTATTAGCTGTTTTGTTGCACACTGGGAGACACAATGTGACTGATGGTGTAATGGTCCGAGGTACTTAGTACCCAGTGCCAGTTTACCCATTTATCCAGTCCAGTCAACTAGTATGGTTTACTCGAGCAATGATAATAAATTTTACCAAATTTTAATCAATTAATACTGCAAGAAATATTAGAAATTAAGTCTACCCAAAAAAATGTAAACATACATTCTGCATACTTATTTTTATTTTATTATATTTTATTTTATTTTATATTGTCACCACTAAGCAGAATTGCTTAGCGTGTCGCTTTTGCCACGCGCAGGTACTAGAGACCTAACTGGGGAGCCCAGCAGACATCAGACAGGGTGAGCCTTCAGAGCTGCATCTGGGATCCAGAGTCACCTCACATCTGCACTGCATATGGTAGGACATTAGGATTTTGGGTAGCATTTTGTATTTTTTATTTTGTATTTTGTATTAGTTTTGGGATTGTAACTATTAACTCTTGTAATTATGTAATAATGTAAATATATGAAATTTCATGTTATCGAAATTTTCTTTATAATGTATGTTGATAAATGAAATGTTGAGAAATATTTATGAATACGCTTCAAGTGATGAAGTGAACAGAAAAGTTTTGAAAATAGTATTGTGATTTGAGATTGGGATTTTGAGATTGACTTGAAATGTGGATAATGGAGTTTGGATTTTGAAATTCTATTGGAAGTGTTTTTAAACAGGCTCAGAAGAACTGTTTTTCCAATTTACAGCCGACACTCTGTCGGATTTTCTATAAAATTTGCGAAAAAATTTAGATTTATGAAAATTGAAAATAAATGAATTAAAAGGGATAAATTGTAATAGAAACATAAATTGATGCTCCGGCACACTGAGTGGCATAACTTGCTCGGCTACACTGTAGACGAGTAAGGGGTGTCACAGATTAAATATGAGGCTACTGAGTTCAAGGGGACAGTAGATCCTCTAGAGGCTGAACAATGGTTAGAGAGAATGGATAGGCTGTTCAAAAAACTGCACTACAAAGAAGAGCTGAGATTTGAGTATTCTGTGTCACTACTACAGGGAGACGCATATGACTAGTGGAAAACCATTTCTCATAGTTTGGTGGAACCCCTAGTGCTAACCTGGGATGACTTTCTGCGAGAGTTCAGACAAAAATATGTCCCAGATGCCTATGTGGACTAGAAGCTACAGGAGATCTTAAGTCTGAAACAGGGAAGTAGGTTAGTGGCAGAATATGAAAGGGAATTTTTCCGCCTGAGCCACTATGCAGGAAGTCTCCTTTCTACCAGCAGGGAAAGATGTAAGAGGTTTGAAATCAGCTTAAAGCCCAGTCTCCGACTATAAGTGGTCGATTCAAACATAATAACTTCTCTGAACTTATTTCTCAAGCACTGGAATTAGAGAGAATTGAGTCAGAAGAGACCCCAAAGAAAAAGAAATCAGAGAAGAGAGAAAAAGAGAAAGAGGGGAAGTCAGTAGATTAGAGTTCTAGTGGTCCTACTAGGAAGAGAAAGAACTTTGGGGGCACAGCAGGGGTGGCAAGAAGTCCAGTAAGGGAAGATATTCGGGATAGAAACCTCCTCCATCTGGTCAGCAGAGTACTAGAAGTTCCTACCCTCTCTGCCAATGTGAAACTTGTGGTAGAAGCCATGGTGGGGTATGCTATAAGGCCATAGGAGCCTATTATAATTGTGGAGGCACAGGACACTTTGCCAAGGACTGCACCAGTGCCTGTAGAGTTGGGCCACCTCCTACTACTGTAGAAGGGTCAGTTCAGAATCCTACCACCAGAGGTTCACAACCACCTAGCAGAGGTAGAGGCAGGGGGTAAAGGTAGTCCAGCAGGCAGCTAAGGCACAGTGAATCAATCAGAGCAAGGCAGTGCTCCAGTCAGAGTCTGCGCAATGAGACAGAGAGAAGAGGCTGAGACATCTGATATTGTGGCTGGTACCTTCTCAACTTTTAATTAAGATGTGTTTGTGTTATTTGATCTGGGTTCTACCCATTCCTATGTGAGTACTAGCATCATTGATTGCATTGTTGTTCCATGTGTGAAAATGGACTTTGAGGTGCTAGTAACGAGTCTGCTAGGATAAGAGGTCAGGGTTAATAAAATGTATGGGGATTGTCCTTTGGTGATCCAAGAACACACTTTTCCATCTGATCTCATTGAAATGCCCTTCAGAGATTATGATATCATCTTGGGCATGGATTGGTTAGCCAAGCATCACTCCATGATTGACTGTAGACTAAAAGCAGCCACTTTTGGTCTCCCTCAGTACAGTGATGTGGTAATACATGGGGAGAGGCAACTATTGCCATCAAACATCATTTTGGCTGCATTAGCCAGAAAAATGATCAGACAGGGGTGTGAAGCATACTTGGCACATGTGGTAGACACCCAAGTAGGGAGCCCAACATTGAGGGACATCCCTACAGTATATGACTTTCCAGATGTGTTTCCTGATGAATTGCCAGGATTACCTCCAGAAAGAGAGGTGTAGTTTGAAATTAATGTTATGCTTGGTGTGGATCCAATCTCCATAACACTATACAAAATGGCACCAGTAAAGTTAAAGGAGTTGAAGGTACAGTTGCAAGAACTACTTGAAAAGGGGTTCATCCACCCTAGTGTGTCACCCTGGGGAGTGCCAGTGTTGTTTGTTAAGAAGAAAGATGGCACTTTCCGCTTATGTATTGACTACCGGCAGTTGAATAAGGTGACAATAAAGAACAGATATCCATTGCCTCACATTGATGATCTGTTTGATCAGTTGAAGGGTGCAGCTATATTTTTCAAAATTGATTTGCGATCTGGTTATTATCAGTTGAAAGTGCAAGAGCAGAGTATTCCAAAAACTGCTTTCAGAACTCGATATGGCCACTATGAGTTTCTAGTAATGCCATTCGGGTTAACTAATGCTCCAGCTGCTTTTATGGATCTGATGAACACTATATTCAAACCATATATCGACCAGTTTGTGGTGGTGCTTATTGATGATATTTTGATATATTCAAGGAATGCAGAGGAGCATGACAGACATCTGTGGATTGTACTGTAGAGAGAAACAGCTATATGCCAAATTGTCGAAATGTGAATTTTGGCTGAAAGAAATCTCCTTCTTGGGATATCTTGTGTTAGCTGATGGGATCAAGGTATATTACAGCATGGTAGAAGCTATCCTTAATTGGAAGCTACCCAGGAATATCACAGAAATTCACAATTTTTTGGGTTTAGCTAGTTATTACCGTCGATTTGTGAAAGACTTTTCTATGTTAGCTTATCCACTGACCAAGCTGCTTCAGAAAGATGTAAAATTTCAGTGGACAGATAAATGTCAGTAGAGTTTCGATGAATTGAAGAGGTGTTTGACTGAAGCTCCAGTCCTTACTTTACCTACCCCGGGTAAAGAATACATAGTTTATAGTAATGCTTCTCACAATGGGTTAGGCTGGATACTGATGCAAGATCGAAATGCCATTGCTTATGCATCACGCCAGCTAAAACTGCATGAGAGGAACTACCCAACACATGATTTGGAGCTTGCAGCTATTGTTTTTGCTCTGAAGATCTGGAGAGACTATTTGTATGGGGACAAATGCTACATTTACACAGATCACAAGATGGTTAGACTTAGGCACCCAGAAGGAATTGAACTTGAGGCAGAGGAGATGGTTAGAACTGATTAAAGATTATGATTGTTTAATATACTATCAGCCAGGGAAAGCAAATGTAGTGGCTGACGCCTTAAGTCACAAGACTATGGCAAGTCTTAGAGTTTCTCCTTTGTCCATGGTACATGAGTTAAAAGCACAGCATGCCAGTTTGGAGATTGATGATGAGGGATAGACCATAGTTGCATGGCATGTACAGCCAGTGTTGATTGATCAGATCAGAATGGCTGCTCAGAATGATGAAAAATATCAGAAGTTGTTGAAAGAAGTCCAGCAGGGCAAGAAACCTGAATTTTCTGTGAGAAATGATGGTTTATTGCTGCATCAGGGCAGAATGTCTGTTCCTAATGATGTGGAATTGAGACAGATCATTAAGAAGGAACCACATGAGTCTCCTTTTGCTATGCATGCTGGTGGAACTAAAATGTACAGAGGGCTGAAAGAGTATTACTGGTGGATGGGTATGAAAAGGGATATAGTTGATTTTTTCTCCAAATGCCCAACTTGTCAACAAGTGAAGGCAGAACATCAAGTGCCAGCTAGTTTGTTACATCCATTGCCAGTACCATAGTGGAAATGGGAACGGATAACTATGGATTTTGTGATGGGACTTCCGAGGACACAGAATAGTCATGATGCAGTATGGGTTATAGTTGATAAACTAACCAAGTCTGCTCACTTTTTGCCAGTCCAGATGGACTATAGTTTGGAGAGATTGGCCAGATTGTACATAGATGAGATTGTAAGACTGCATGGAGTGCCAGTATCAATTGTATTAGATAGAGATCCTAGGTTCACTTCTAGATTCTGGGGTAGTCTTTAGAGAGCCCTAGGAACTAGATTGAACTTCAGCATAGCATTCTACCCACAGACAGATGGCCAGTCTGAGAGGGTAATTCAGATATTAGAGAATATGCTACGGGCTTGTGTGATTGAGTTTAAAGGTAGTTGGGATATACACTTGCCTTTGATTGAGTTTGCTTATAACAACAGCTACCAATCAGCATTGGGGTGCCTCCATATGAAGCTTTGTGTGGCAGAAAGTGCAGAAGTCCCCTATGTTGGGATGAAGTAGGTGAAAGAAAGATGATTAGGCTAGAAATTGTTTAGCAGACAGAGGAAAAGATCAGATTGATCAGAGATTGACTCAAGGCTGCGTCAGACCGTCAAAAGTCCTATGTTGATATGAAGAGAAGAGATATTGAATATGCAGTGGGTGATAAGGTATTCCTCAAAGTTTCTCCTTGGAAGAGGATTATGAGATTTGGCAAAAAGGGGAAACTGAGTCCTCGTTTCATCAGACCATGTGAGGTTCTAGAAAGAGTGGGTCCTTTGGCATATTGGTTAGCATTACCTCCAGAGCTAGAAAGGATACACAGTGTTTTCCATGTGTCCATGTTAAGGAGGTACAGATCTGTCTCATCTCACGTTCTATCAGTTGAAGAGATTGAGGTAAATCCAGACCTCTCATATGACTAAGAACCCATAAAAATTCTGGCATATGAGGTGAAGCAGCTGAGGAACAAACAGATACACCTAGTTAAAGTGTTGTGGAACCATCATTCAGGCCAGGAAACTACTTGGGAACGTGAAGAGGATATGAGGAGACAACACCCACAGCTGTTCAGAGACTGATGCCAAGTAAAATTTCGAGACGAATTTTATTTTATGGGGGAGAGAATTGTAACACCCCTATGTTCAGTAGTGCGTTCTACTGTTCTGATGACCAGTGTCGGTCCGGATAGCTAGGATGCCTAGAACTACATTTAAATGTTAGTGAGGAGACATAAAATAATGAAATACAAGAAAAGAAAACACAAAAAAAAAAACAAAGGAAAAATAATAGCAATGAAATGAAACTAAGTTAAACGAGCTAGCACTGTAGCAATGGGTGACCGCACAGGAAAGTTATAGCGCAGGCAATAGCCGACCCCAGGACTGCAGGGAACCCTAGGAATTTAGTTTTGAGACATAATCAAAGACTTATTGAAGTATAAATGTTGTTAGAAATATCAAAGAAAAATTAATTAATTAGTACAAAGAAAATCGAGAAATCGAGAAATCGAGAAAATGACAAAGCTCGGTGTTACCAAAAAAATGGGAATACAACCCGAATAGGGGCATTGTGGTCAATTGAAACCCCGAGTTGCCTTTTGACCTAAGTGTCCATTAAAAATAAATAGTATTTAAATTTGGGGACCCCATCAAAAAGGAAATTAAATGTGTAATGAAATTTAGAGAAATGTGGGGATAAAATGCAATTATGAAGACTTTAAACTATAATAAGGTTAAAATATATTAGTGGAGCACTATGGACACCTTAAAAAATTATTAAAGAACAGATTAGTAGACCACTGTCCATTTCATCTTCTTCTCCCACAAATACATCAAAGTTGCCGAACCCATTTTCCTCTCAAAACTCCATGGGACTCCATGGCCAAAGCTTAACCAAGCTCCATGCAACCATGATTTAGCCATAAAAACCTTAAGTTCCTCCATTAATCTTTACCTACACACCTTGGGCAGCAATAAGGGAGCAAGAAAGATAATTTTTGGTGAGTTTTAAAAAAGCTTCAAAAGAGGTAAGTGGGTGTTTTCAATTCTTGTTTCATTAAAAGTGTAACTAAGGTTGTGGTTGTTTGATTTATGGAAGAAGTTTTGAAGTTTGATGAATTTCTGGTGATGTATTATTTTGGCAGTCATGGAAGTTAAAATGTTTAACTTGTTATTTACATGTAAATGATGGGAAAATATGTTGATTTAAATGTTTAATTGTATTGAAGTTGAATTCCATGTGTGAAGTTTGAATGTTAAGCTTGAAAAGTGAAAATGGAAGTTGGTGTGTATGTGTAAATTTTTGGTAGCCTCATGATAAAGATTAAAGTTTTTAAGTTCATGAAATATTATTGAAATATTGTACAAAAAAATGGCAGCATATATGTGTGTGGATAGTAGTGATAATGTAGGCAAATTGTTAATGGAAGTATGTGTGATAATTAGAAGTATTTATGTGTATATATTGTTGGGTTTGAACTTTGTAAATTGTGGCTGCATTTGGTGTATTTTGAAGTGGTTATATTCTGTCCAAGTTGGCCTATAATGTAAAGAAGTGAATGGTTTTGGTTAGTGCCAAATGCAGAATGTTGTGTGGAAGTGAAGATGTAATTCGTAAACATGTGTTTGGTTTGGTGTTTGAAAAGCATATAGAGGGCAGTATGGAAATGGACCTATAACCCTAAGTGTGTGACTCCAATTGGTATGAGGCCAATTGGAGGTGAAACTAGGCACAAGATGTGCCAACTTTCATTAAGAAAGCCTACCAAAATTCTG
Source organism: Hevea brasiliensis (assembly GCF_030052815.1). NCBI lineage: Eukaryota > Viridiplantae > Streptophyta > Magnoliopsida > Malpighiales > Euphorbiaceae > Hevea > Hevea brasiliensis. The sequence goes on from NC_079494.1 coordinate 24,073,614, forward strand.
TCCAGAAAGTGACTTGAAAAATGACCAAATCCGGATTAGTGACTTGAAAGCCTGAAAATTTTCCATTTGGGCAGCAGTTAGTTTTTTGGCCATAACCCACTCAAAACAGGTCCAAAAGACCTGCAATTCTTATCATGAATAGATTAGACATAAAGCTACAACTTTTATGAAGACACTAAAACCCAGAAATGACCATAAGCAAGTCAAAATGCTTGCACAAGTTTGGGTATAAAAACTGCCAGAACCAGAAATGACCTAAAAATGACTTAAAGTTGCCATTTTAGTGTAATCTGTCTAGCTTTAGTAAATTGGCCATATCTTGGTCTATAAGACATAGAACTACAATTTTTCTTCTTTGACTAGAAGCTAAAAACTAAGAGAAATAGGAGTTTAAGCTAAACCAATCTAGCACACAAAAATGGAGAACTTGACATTTACGTACAATGATGCTTGAAATAGCTTGGCAATGAATGCCAACTTGTAAAAATGGTAAGTTGCACTATATTGGTAGCATATTGAAATGCAAAATGTGATATATTGGTAACATTAAACTGAATTCACCTAGAGTGCATCGAGGGTCAACATTTTAGATTGACTAAGGAAAATAATATAAATAAATTAATTAATTATTAAGCCTTATTGTTAGAGACAATTTAAATGAGTACTGAAACACTTCAAATTGTGTGTTTCAGTTAGTAAAGACTCAGGGAAGGAGAAGGAAACACTGAGCCAGGGCCCAGAGGCATTTATCAGAGGTTTGTGCACAACAGTATTTCTTTTGAATTTTCAATTGAAATAAACATTGACAAATTATATGTTATTGCTTAAATTGTGGAAAACTCATTTGAATGGAATTTGATGGATACTTATGGCTTGAAAAACATTACAAATGGTTTGAAACCACAGTTATCATGTATATTGATTGAATTCCTTGCTAGCTTGTCTAGTGGGACGATTGACTTTGAATTCCTCTCTGGCTGAAGTGTTCAGGTGTGTGCCTATTGAGGACGAATAGAATGAGTACTTATTTATTTGCTAGCTAGCTATGTTATTCCTCACTAGCCATTGGCTTTTGGGACAAATTGGACTATGGAATCATGATTAAGCTGTGTGTGATTTATTGATATTTATTGTGATATTCTAAAATGGAGTTTAAATTCTTTATGACATTCTTTATTTTTTGAATTTAACTATGATTTTAAGTATCCACAATTTATATGATTTATGGCTTATGGTTTTTAAATTTGTATTTTCTTAATGTTGTGCACCACTAAGACATTAGCTCAGCGATAGCTTTTTCATTGCTGTTGCAGGTAGACAGACGGACAGAGCAGCAGAGTAGACTACTTGTGCTACATTTTGAGATTTCACAGGGTATATCGAGTATACCATATTGTGTAGTTTTTATTGTAATGTATGTGTACTATATGTATATATTGTACTTGGTCTTGAGCAATTGTAAACTAAAATTGTAAATTATTTTAGCTTATAAAAATATTGTGACATATTTCTTTTATCTCATCTTTTGGAAACACTGGAAAATTGATTGTTGAACTGAGTTGATAAATGTTGAGAAATTATTGTGTTGAACTGTTTTTGGAGTTTGAGATTGAGAAAAATATTAGAAGTGTTTTTTACAGGTTTTTGAAGAACTATTTTATTAAAAATACAGATGGCACTCTGCCAAAATTTTTACAGAAATTATTAATACTTATATTTGTTAATTGGTTTCACTTCAGTTAAAAATATTTTAACACTTGTCAAAAGTGCTCACCACTGTAAAAAGAAATAAGAAAAGGTTTAAAATCCCTTGTAGTGTATTTAATGGGTTATCAGTGGGTGAAGTTTAGTAATTTATTAGGTATACTACGGGATCATATTATGCCTTACAGTGGGGTAGTGTGTGACAGGTGGTGGCATAACTCCTGCCATCTTTCTAAAGAACTTAGCCATTTGCTGAAATGTGGCTGGTGCATTTGGTACTGGTGGAGCAGGTTCCCTCCTATCTCCTGGTTTAGTCATGATGGAGCATGACTCACCACCTCCTCATCGACCGCTCTCTGTGATGTGGAGTCCATATTCTGATCAAAATAACAAAATAAATCAAAAGATCTGCATTAGAGTCATATTAACACTTATAATGCAATGCATGATATGCAATCTATCTAGGTCCAGAAACGTCTAAACCGTACTCTGATACCACTAAATGTAATACCCCTCGCCTGTCTACTGTATAGCCGAGCAAGGCGTGCTACACGGCATGCTGGATTACCTAGCCTGTAATCAACTCATTTCCTAAACTCAATTTGATTTTAAGAAGTCTTTTATGTAATATTCATATCATGCTAATACTATTTTCATACTTTAATAAAATCAGTGTTTCAAAAATGGTAATAAAAATCCGGTAAGGTGCCATCTGTATTTTGGACAAACTATCATTATAAACCTGTTAAGAATAGTTCAATACGATAATCTCAACCATCCAACTAATTTTCAGTCTCACAATTTCATAATTTCAAAATACAGTACATTATATTTTACATTCATCAAAACACTATCCATAGGAGTTTAATATATATACAAATTATTACAAACTTTAAAGTTTTATGATATCTATACATATTACATAACAAAATATCAAAATACAACTGATAGTCATTACACAAGATCCTAAGTCCTACCATGTATGCAGTGTAGTGCAGATGACTCTGGACTCCTGTGCAGATCTGATATCTCAACTGGTCATAGGTCTACTAGGCTCCCCAGCTGTGTCTCTAATACCTACGCGTTATAAAAGCAATGCGCTAAGCAATTTTGCTTAGTGGTGCCAAATATAAAGAAATATACACTAAAAAAAAAAAGTAAATAAATTATTTATGAATTTATGACATCGATATTCTTTTGCAGTTGCTGTTTCTACTTTTATTTGCTAACATTTCAATATTTGCTAATTTTGGTAGTGCTATATGTCAGTGGACTGGATTTAGCTATTTAAATTTAGTAGTACTTAAATTAACAGCCCGTGTAGCCTATATACTGACCAGACTGAATAAACGGATATACTGGCACTGGGTACCTGGTACCTCGAGCTGTCACGCCATCAGTCACAAAGTGTCTCCTGGTGTGCAAACAGTGAGGCTAAAAAGCCATATAGTCAATCTGGCGATAAGCCAAGTATAATAACATAATACGTATAGCCGTAGGCCATTAAAGCCACAGTACGGTATAATATGCCGTAAAAACACAGTATGGCATAAAGCCATTTACAGAATAGCTGTCAGAATCCTATTGGCATGCCAAACTATCCAAACTAGTCAACTAGGCAAGCTAGGGCACATTACAATTTAATTGTTTAATTCTTCATTTTTTTGAGTTACTAGTTATCATGTTATTCACAAGTCAATGTGAATATTGACCTTTTTAGGTACTATGAATAAGTTGATTCTAGCATCAACATGTCACAATTTGTAATTCAATATGCTGTAAATATAGTACAATTTACCATTTTTACAAGTTGGCATTCATTGCCAAATTACTTCAAGTATCATTTTATGTAATTACCAAATTTTCAGTTTTAGTATGCTAGATTGGTCTAGCTTATTGTCCTATTTCTCTTGGTTTTTAGCTTCTGGTCAAAGAAGAAAAATTGTAGCTCTATGTCTTATTGAACTCTTGGCAAAATTTTGGGTCATTCTAAGTTGTATAGATCAAAATATGATTAATTTACTAAAGCTGGACAGATTGCACCTTTAGTGCAAAATTTGGTCAATTTTAGGTCACTTTTAGTTCTAGCAGTTTTGGTACCTGAACTTGTCCAAGCTATTTGACAAGGTTATTGGCTTTGGCGTCTTCATAAGAATTGTAGCTCTATATCTAAGCTATCCATGGTAAAAATTTTAGGTCAATTGGACCTGTTTTGAGTGAGTTATGGTCATCCTAACTACTACTGTTCATATGGTCAAAAATTTAGGTTTGCAAGGTTGCCATTTCGGATTTGGTCATTTTTAAGGTCAGTTTCTAGGTAGAATTTTGACAACATTTCTACATGAAAGTTGGCCTATTTGGTGTCTAGTTTCACCCCTCATTGGCTTCATACAAATTGGATTCACAGTTTTGCACTTATGACTTAATTAAAGTGCTGCCAACACACACAACCTGTATTTGAACATTACACTTCCAATTTTGACAATCCTCCTCCTCCTAATACTTCAACATTCAATCATGGCACTTCTATAAATATTGTACACAATTCCAGCAAACATTTTGGGTAGAACACTCAAGTGCTTAATGCACACAATACACCATTCAAGTTTAACATTTACTTCCACCAAAATTCAACATACCTCAATATTAATATTACACTTACACTTCCATGGCAACTACACATGCTGCCCACAATTTAACATTATGACATCTAATCAATAAATTACATATACTCACATACAATTTCATGATATTATAGGCTGCCAAACATGGCAGTTTACCAAAGCATCAAAGTCCCATTTTCAAACCCTTAATTCAAGCACTAACATACACATCCATAGACATTAACCTATTACAACTTCCATTTGAATTAATCAACCTTAAATCCCATCCATTAGAGGTAAGAAAAACTCAAATACAATAATCCTTCATGGCTGCTAAAAATGGACAAGTTCATATCTCAATATTTCCTTCCTTTCTCTTCACCAAATTACTCACCTCAACCTAAACACAAGGTTTACTAAAACAAGGGAGAGGATTTGGACACTTACCTCTTGAGAGATTCCTTTAAACTTCACCAAATCTTATATTTCTTGTTGCCAATATCTTTCCCAAGGTGAGTAGGCAAGTTTTAATGAAGGATCCAAGTAGAAATGATAGCTTAATCATGCACCAATGGAGCTTGCATGTGGGGAGGCAATGGTGCTTCCATGGAGGATCTTCATTTCGGCTGGTTGTTTGGGAGGAAGAAGATGACTCATTCTGCCCACAAATGACTTAGATAAGTGTCCTAAAGCTTGAGTTAGTGGAGCACTAACTTAAATTTTATTGTTTAATTATTCCAATTTTTCTAATTTGCACATTTATCTCAATTATTTCACTATTTACACAATGTATCTCATTTTAATTTTTCATGACATTTCTAAAGTGTAATATTATTTATTTTTAATGGACATTGAGGTCAAAAGGCAACTGTAGGTGTCAAATGACCAAAATGCCCCTCTTTGGGTTATATTCCCGATTTTTTGGCAACACCGATTTTTGTCTGTTTCTCGATTTTTCATTTTTATTTGTACTAATTTATTAATTTTTCTTTGATATTTCTAGTGTCAATTATATTTCAATAAACCTTTAATTATGTCCTAAAATTTAATTCTGAGGGTTCTCCATGGTCCTGGGGTCAGCAACGGCCTTCCCGGTGCGGTCACCCATCGCTGCAGTGTCGGCTTGTTTAACTTAGTTTTATTTTCTCTCTTTCATTTTTCTTTGATTTTTCTTGTATTTTCTTTTTATTTATTTCATCATTATATGTTTGTTCACTATCACCGAAGTGTAGTTCTAGACATCCTGACTTGCCTGGACTGATATTAGGTCACCGGAGCAATAAAACATACAGAACACGTATAGTGGGGATGTTGCAGAAATGATGTTCTTAAAAGCATCAAGTACATGCAAAACATTATTTAAACACAAAACATGTCCACACATGTATAAAGATTTAGATACTATGGCAAAAGCTTCAGTAGTTGAGCCATTGCTAACCCGGAGTCTAGTATCTCGTGACTACAAGTTGCTACTACTTGCTGGTTCTTGCATATCGTAAGTAATGTGAGAACTAGCACCAGTATCTAAAACCCAAGCTGTAGATGAACTATGAGTATCATCAGAATCTAAATAACAAGATACAAACATACTTTCTGAAGGTCTATCCTTCTTGTCCTTCATTGAAGCAAGATACTCTAGGCTGTTCCTTTCCTAGTGCCCATCCTTCTAGCAATGGAAACACTTTCCCTTACCTCCATCAGCTTTGGTCTTCGCTTTCTGTTTGGCTATCTTCTTGGAAGGTCCAAGAACCTGAGGTTTCCTTTTCTTGTTTTCCTTTTTCTTATTGGACTTTCCAGTAGAAGAAGATGCAATTAAAGCTACCTTTTTACCTTTATTACCCAACATATTTTTTTGGGCAATAACTAGCATGTTAAGTAAACCAGTTAAGGTGTATTCCTGCTTAGTCATATGGAAATTTGTCACAAAATTCTCAAATGACTCAGGTAGGGACAGAAGAATCAAATCTGTCTACAGTTGGAAATCCATGTTAAAATCAAGATGTTCTAGCTGCTCTATAAGCTGAATCATCTTGTGGACTTGATCTCCAACATTCTGTCCCTCAGACATCCTCATTTGAAATAACTGCCTAGATATCTCATACCTAGTATTCCTGCTGTGCTCACCATACGACTCTTGCAGGTGAAAAAGGATCTCACTTGCATTTTCCATATATTCACGCTACTTCTATAACTCATTACTCATTGATGCAAGTATATAATACTTGGCTCTCATATCATGCTCCTTACACTTGTGCAAAGTGTCATGTTCCTCTTAACTGGCCTCTGGAGGTAAGGGACTAGGAACCTTTGAGTCTAAAACATATCCAATACATTCTAGGATTAGGACAAGTTTTAAATTTCTTAGCCAATCAGAAAGATTAGGTCCTGTCAACCTATTGTAATCAAGTATGCTCGCAAGGATATTAGATGGTGGTAGTTGTTGTGTGCTCATTATTATCAAAAAATTAACTACAGAAAATAACTAGATTAATTAGTAAATGTATCAAGTAATTAACCAAAATGATTATGGTCTTTTAATCAAATTGGTCCTCCCACTAACTTAGCGAATCCTACACTTCCAAAGTAGGAAATGGAAATCCTAGTTGGATGGATTTCTAGTGGGTAATTGAATTCTTATAGTCTTATTGATCATCCTTAGGCACATCCATTATTGGAATTATAATAAACAATAAGTGAGCAACTCCTTGCCCATCACATCTCATGTGAGGTTCAATTATTTATCTAGCCCTTGATGCTCAAAATTTCAGGCACATCCATTATGGATTTATCTTGCATTAGTTAAGTTGATCCCATTGAGCCAGTAAACATGCAAATAATTTTAATATCCTCAGGCACATCCATTATTGGCCATCAACTATTTACATATTTGCAACATCTCATGCTTAATAATTATTCTTAAGAAAATCTCTTAAATAAATGCATCACATGCAAGTATTTAAAATTTCTTAAAATAACTGCCTCAATAGAGGGACCATTATATAATTACTTTAATTATACCATTTTCAACTTAATCATTTGTTTGGAAGATTTAGTGGTCTGCTTAATTACTATTATAGTCCCACTTTGCACATTATCCAATTAGCATGTATATCATATACTTGCATACATTCCCATGCATCTCATGCATACATGGTAAACAAATAATATGGTATGATCATGGATTTTCTAAGGGATTCAATTTTGAGCCACCGAGAATTAAATCAGGGCATTCCTAGGAGCATTTCATTCATTCATTTTACAAGAATTGCTGAAGGAGTACATAATAAATACTTGATCTTGATTTCCTCCCACTGGTCCCACCAATGCTCTTGACCTCCTTGATCTTCTTGCAATCCAATTACATTGTAATCCTTGGCATACCAAGGCGAATTTACAAGAATATAGACTTTAAAGTCTTCGAATAAATGAAATTATAACCCAAATTATTACAATATTTATAATACATGCCACTAAAATAAAATTAATTATTTTACAACCAAAAAAAAAATAAAAGAATTAAATCCAATCACATTGGTCTTTTATTGTTCATGGTCATCCATCATGCATATTAAAATTTAACAATTAAATAAAATATACATACTAAAAAATTAAATTGAATATCACATATTCAACCAAAACATTCAAATTTGAATCTCATTCAAACAATTTAAATTTAGAAACTCTTTTCCAAATTTAACTCTATGAAAACAATTTTTACAAATTAATTGTGTGATTAAAATTCCTAATTAAATAATTTAATTAAGTATAGGCTTAATTATGGGCCTAAAAACCATGCCCATACACCAAATACGGGTGTGAATCATATTCAAGCCGCCACCCATGATGCACCTCAGCATAAATGCCGCCACAAATATGGCACCCAACCAGCTTTGAATCAATCAATATTTGATCCAATCACACAATTAAACCTCATATTCAATCCTAATGGAAAATATAGTGGCTCTGACACCAATTGAAGGAGCGGAAGCATGGTGATAAGTGAATTAGAGCATTGAATTTGAAAAAATTTCTTCTAGGGTTTCATACATCATGCCACATCTCTTATGTGCCTAATTAATTTCAATGCTCAATTACATATTAAAACACTTTCAATATGTATTAAGATCTATGTTTACCATTCAAGATTGTGAATTAACAAATTAATTCATTTGAACCCTAGTTTAAAAGAGGAGTTAGAGCACTAACCGCTTTGATGCACTATAGATGTGATTGGCATCTTTAGGAAGCACCTAAGACCCCAAGTGTTATCCCTCTAGCTTGTCCACACCAAGATCACCAATGGGCAGCCCCCAATTTGCTTCTCAAGCTTTTGCCAACCAATTATAAATTTGGTTTTTGCCTTTAGAGAGGTTGTATGTGTGTATACGACACTAGAAACAATTTCTAGCAATTTTAATTCAAAAGGAATGGAGTGATTCTCTTTGAATCGATGAGAAAAGATGAAGAGAAGAGTGGGAGAGAGGTGTGCCGCCACACATAAGAGAGAAAGGAGAGGCGGCTGATTTTTTCTTATAACATCTCATATTACAATTAGGTCAAGTAATCACTTAAACCCTATGTCACATGTCACCACCACATTGCATCTTATTTTTAATTGACTTAATCACATTAAGCCAAGTGTCAAAGCCAGACTTAAATACTTTAAACATAAATTTAACTTATACTATATATCCAATAACCTAGATTTGGTTTCAAGCCATGCTAGGGACTTTGCAATCTCATTGCAAACCAAACCTATTTAATTAATCAATTAAACTCTTTAATTTATCAATTAAATCACATTTTACTTGGTGATTAACTTGTGTATGTGTGTGACTTACTAGGCTCATAACTAATTGGCAATGAGATATGATATTAACTCTTAATATCATTAGAACTCTTTCTTATCACAAATAATTTCTCTAAATCATTTTGGGCATCTCATAGACCATGGTTGACACCTAACATAGCATGCCATGGCTACCCAATCAGTAATAAAGAATACCTTAAATGAACCGTTAATCATATGTTACCATGCACTGGAATCTCTCTGTTACAAAATCCTAATTCGAGTTAGAGTCATGGTTAATGTCAAACCCCATTTGCTTTGAACATTATGTTCTCTTTTAATTTCAGTTCTTGATTAATTAGATTTTCCTATCAGAAACTCTTTTCTAACTAAATCTGTCTGTCCTGGCCAATAACTTGAAACATCAAGAACAATTAATGAACATAGGATTTTATCCCTATTTACTTAGGGTAACAGATTCCATCTTGATCAACACCTATCTCCATATATAACTAGTAGGAGCCAACACATGCCCATATATCCATACACAGTACAAGTATGAAAGCAGTATCAAACTCAAACCACCTATATACAAGATAACTGTATTATCACAGGTCTAAAGATTATATGCACTGATATGATATATGACAATGGACAAGAGTAAACTCTATGTGCTTGTCATATGCATCACTGGTTCGGCCTATTTATCATGTATAAGTGCCTATCATGTTTGTTATGTGGCATGAGACTCACCACTCCATCTTATTTATATCTCATATAAATACCTTGGGAACAAACATGATTACAATCTTTCTGGATAAGTCATGTCCTGTGTGAAGTATCATCGATTGTGAATAAATTTATGATACTTTGTGCTAGAAATACTGTAATACCCTCACCGTAGATAGTCAGTATATTCTACTGTTCTGATGACTAATGTCTATTCGGATAGTCAGAATATCTAAAACAACACTTAAACTATAGCGAGTAGGCATAAATTGATGGAATAAATATTAAGAAAAATATAGGAAAAATTTACAGGAAATGAAAAAAAATTAGAGAATTTATTAATTGGTATAAAATAATAAAAATAACCCGATATGCATTATGAAGGGCATTTTAGTCATTTCACCCCCAGAGGTGAATTTTGACCTAAATGTCAAATTAAAATTTAGAGAATAAAACAATTAACATAAATTAAAATTTATGAAATAAATTAAGAAAATGAGAAGAGAAAGAAAAGAAAAGAAAATAAAAAAAAAAAAGAAAAGATAATGACATTTGAAAATTTTAAAGTACACAAAAATAAAAATACAAATAGACACATAAGACAAACCCCCACCAACCTTCATCTTCTTTCTCCACTTCTTTTCTCTCTCTTTCAATTGGAGCCGGCACACTTGCTCCCTCTTTCCTCCATTATTATCAAGCTTAAAGCTTGATTTCCCAAGCTTCTTTCACACAAAACCCATAGCTCACTTTACAAAAAATACTCCACACTGAAGGAGTAAAAGCATGAAAAACACAAGTTTATACCATTGAATTCAAAAATTTTCACCTAGGGTCACATGCATCATGCAAGATTTATTTTTATCTATTTGATTTCAATAATAAACAATATATTAAAACTCTTTTAATATGTTTTTGGATCTGTATTTTCCATTTAAGATTTTAAAATTAATCAGATTAATTTTAGAACCTAGATTAGATCAAGAACAAATACACTAACCTCTTGATGCACTGCAGCGTATTTGTGCCTTTGGGATGCATCTTCAGGACACTAGATGTTATCCCTCTAGCTTGTCCACACCAAGTTCACCTGTGGCAGCCCTTGAACAGCTTCTAAAGCTTTTTTCTATTATTTAGAAAATTAAGTTTTGCCTTTTAAGAGATTAAAGATGTAAACAGGACACTAGAAACAATTTCTAGTATTTTTAATTCAAGAGATTGTTTGCTAATCTCTTGGAATACATGAGAGAAGAAGATGAAGAGAAGGGAGAGCTTCTTGGGTGGCAGCACCAAAGATATCAGCTGCTGGTTATATTGTTTTCTTTTCATAACAACACTTATATAGCTAGGTCACCACTTAAACCCTTACCACATGTCACCCTCTGATTGGTTCTAGGTTTAATTGACCCAATCACATTGTGCCAAGTGTCAAACCTATATTTAATCTTAATTTTAATCATCTTACATAATTAAAAGACATTTGGCAAGCTTATGTGTAATGCCATGTGTCACCATCTCATGGTGCCACATGTCACCCTATGAAATGACCAAAATACCCCTGTGTCTTAATTTTGAGTTTTCAACCCAAAATAATTATTTCTCTTCTTCTAATCAATTTATATCAAATATAAATCAATTAATTAATCCTTATTAATTAATTTCTCATTAATTAAATTCATATTTAAACACTTTAAATATAAATTTAACATACCCATATACATCTAATAATCTAGATTTGGTTTCAAGTCATGCTAGGGACTTTGCAATCTAATTGCAAACGAAACCTATTTAATTAATCAATTAAACTCTTTAATTAATTAATTAATTCATATTTAATTAGGTGATAACTTGTGTATGTGTGTGACTTATAAGACTCATCACTAATTGGCAATGATATATGATATCAACTCTTAATATCATCAGAACTCTTTCTTACCATAAATGATTTCTCTAAATCATTTTATGCACCTCATAGACCATGGTTAACACCTAGCATAGCATGCCATGGCCACTCAATTAGTAATAAGATTTGCTTTAAATGAACCTATAATCATTTGTTACCATGCACTAGAATCTCTCTGTTATAAAATCCCAACTCAAGCTGGAGTCATGGTTTATGTCAAACCCCATTTGCTATGAATATTACATCCCCTTTCAATTCCAGTTCTTGATTAAAAAGATTTTCTCATCAGAAACTCTTTTCTGATTATATCTATCTGTCTTGGCCAGGAACTTAAAACATCAAGAAGAATTAAATGAACATAGGATTTTATCTCTATTTACTTAGAGGAATAGATTCCATCTTGATCAACATTTACCTCTATATATAACTTTTAAGAGCCAACACATGCCCATATACCCAGACACAGTACAAGTATGAAAGCAGTATCAAACTCAAACCACCTATATACAAGATAACTGTGCTATCTCAGGTCTAAAGATTATATGCACTGATATGATTTATGACAATACATTGATAAGAGTAAACTCCATGTGCTTGTCATAAGTGTCACTGGTTCGCCTACTTATCATTTATAAGTGCCTATCATTTTTTTTATATGGCATGAGACTCACCATTCCATCTTATTTATATCTCATATAAATAACTTGGGAACAAACATGAACACAATCTTTTTGGATAAGGCATGTCCTTATTGTGAAGTATCCTCGATTGTGAACCTATTTATTACAATATCTTAGACTCATCATCTCAAGATGTCAGTCTAGCTGAGTCTATAACATAGGCCTAGTGAATGGATCAGCTGAATTTTTAGCTGATGCTATTTTCTGCATGGCTACATCACCTCGCCCAACTATTTGTCTGATAATGTGGTAGTGCCTTTCTATGTGTTTGGATTTCTGGTGAGACCTGGGTTCCTTAGCCTGTATGACTACTCCATTGTTGTCATAGTGAAGCGGAATTGCTGACTCAATAGAAGGAACTACTACAAGTTTTGTCACGAACTTCTTTATCCAAACAGCTTCCTTTATAACATCTGATGCAGTAATATACTCAGCCTCTGGAGTGAAATATGCAGTCGTACTCTATTTAGAACTCTTCCAACTAACTGCACCTCCATTACAAATGAAAACATATCCAGAGGTAGACTTTCTATCATCGATATCTGATTGGAAATCAGAATTAGTATAACCATCCAATTGCAAGTCTCCACCTCTATAAACCAAGAATAAATCCTTAGTTCTTCTCAAGTATTTAAGGATATTCTTAACAGCTATCCAGTGTTCCAAACCTGGACTGGATTGATATCTGCTAGTCAAACTAATAGCATATGCGATATCCGGCTTAGTACACAACATTGCATACATTAAACTTCTAATAGCCAAAGCATATGGAATCATGGCCATTTTATCTATTTCTTCAGGTGTCTTTGGAGACATCTCTTTAGAAAAGTGGATACCATGTCTCACTGGCAATAATCTTCTCTTGGAATCAAGCATGTTAAACCTCTTTAACACCTTTTCCAAGTATAGACTTTAGGATAAACCAATTATTCTTTTCGCTCTATCTCTATAGATGCGAATGCCAAGAATATAGGTTGCCTCCCCTCAGTCTTTCATAGAGAATGTATTTGACAACCATACCTTTATAGTTGTCAACATACCTATATCATTACCCATTAATAGTATGTCATCCACATATAAGACAAGGAAAGTGATAGCACTGTCACTAACCTTATATACACATGGCTCATCCTCATTTTTGATAAAACCAAATGACTTAATGGCTTCATCAAAATGGATGTTCCAACTCCTCGAAGCTTGTTTCAACCCATAAATGGATCGCTTTAGCTTGCATACCTTGAAACCATCTTGGGATTCAAAACCCCTAGGTTGTTCCATGAAAATGTTTTCTTCAATATATCCATTGAGAAAAGCTATTTTAACATCCATCTGCCAAATCTCATAATCATAGTATGCAGCTATTGCTAATAGAATCTTAATTGATTTAAGCATGGCAACAGGCAAGGAAGTCTCCTCATAGTCAATTTCTTGCCTTTGGCAAAACCCTTTCACTACTAGCCTTGCCTTATAGGTCTCTACCTTTCCATCAGAATTAATTTTCTTCTTAAAAACCCATTTGTTCCCTATAGGTACAATACCTTCAGGTGGGTCAACAAGATCCCAAACTTGATTCTTATACATGGAATCAATCACGGATTTCATTTCATTAATCCATTTTGAAGAGTCTATATCTGATATAGCTTCTTCATAAGCAAGTGGATCATCTCCATGATCTACTTCTTCATGAGTAGACAACTCTTATTCTTCTTCATGAAGGAAACAATATCTCAATGGTGGTTGAGATACCCTGGTTGTTCTACGAAGAATAACTGTAGATGTTTAATCAATGGGTGTAGGTTGACTAGATGGATCTATATCCATCTAATCTGTTGATTGGTCAGAATTCTCCAATTCTAACTCTATTTGCCTTCCTTTGCTTCCTTCTTGAACAAACTGTTGTTCAAGAAATGTGGCATCTCTACTTACCACAACCTTTTGTGAAGTAAGCAAATAAAAATAATATCCAAAACTATCTTTTGGATATCTAACAAATCGACCCTTTTCTGATCTGATTTCCAATTTATCAGTGTTTAGCTTTTTAATATAAGCTGGACAACCCCAAATCTTAACATGCTTAAGACTTGGTTTTCTTCCATGCCATATCTCATAAGGTGTGAAAGGAACTGATTTTGATGGAATCCTATTCAGAATATACAAAGTTGATTCTAATGCAAATCCCCAAAAGGAGATTGGCATATCAGTATAGCTCATCATACTATGTACCATATCCAATAGGGTACGATTTCTCCTTTCAGATACACCATTCAGCTGTGGTGTTCCTGGAGGAGTCAGCTGGGAAACAATGCCTTGCTCTCTCAAGTATTCATCAAATTCAGTACTCAAATATTCACCTCCACGATCTGATCGAAAAGCTTTAATACTCTTTCCTGTTTGATTTTCTACTTCAGATTTAAATTCTTTGAACTTTTCAAAGGATTCATGTTTGTATTTCATCAAATACAAATACCCAAACCTTGATTTATCATCAGTAAAGGTAATAAAGTAATGAAAACCGCCTCTAGCCATTTCCTTAAATGGACCACATACATCACTATATATTAGCTCCAAAATACTTTTAGCCCTTAGCCCTTGTCCAACAAAGGGTGATCTAGTCATTTTGCCCTAAATGCAAGATTCACAAGTTGGAGTAGGCTTAGAGCCCAATGAGTATAGAATCCCCATTTTCTCTAATTTTGAAATCCTATCTTCTGCAACATGACATAACCTTAAGTGTCAAATATATTGTGAACTTGAGTAGGTTTCACTATAGCATGTGTTAGTAGTATGCCCTAGAGCATATCATTTAGTATGTATCTTTTGCATGTTTTTATTAATAAAAGGCATTTCCACTTTTTCATTTACATAAGATATTTATATGTAAGAGAAAAGGTCCATTGATATTTTGTTAGAAATTCTATTCTTAAGTTTTTAAGAATATGAGTGAGTATTTCTAGTACAAAGTATCATAAATAGGTTCACAATCGAGGATACTTCATAATAAGGACATGACTTATCCAGAAAGATTGTATTCATGTTTGTTTCCAAGTTATTTATATGAGATATAAATTGTCACACCTTACCCCTCTGTAAGGCATAACATGATCCCGTAGTATACCTAATGAATTACCAACTCCGTCTACTGATAACCCATTAAATACACTACAAGGGATTTTAAAAACTTTTCTTACTTCTTTTACAGTGGTGAGCACTATTTACAGGTGTTAAAAACTTTGGTGAACTGAGGTGAAACAACTAACTCATTTGATTTATTTGGAATTTCTGTAAAAATTTTGGCAAGGTGCCATCTGTATTTTGGATAAAACAGTTCTTCAGAAAACCTGTAAAAAAAGCACTTCAATAATTTTCCAAATCTCAACTCCAATACATTTCTCAACACAACAATTTATCAACACAATTCCATAGGAATTTTTCAAAGTCCGAGATAAGGAAATATAATACAACTTTTACAATCCAAAACACTCATAATTAATTTACAACTTCAAGGTACAATTTAATTTACAACTGCTCAAAACCAAAAGAAAATATACATACAAAGGTCATACATTACAGTACAAAATGCAAAAAGCGGTATACTCGTTATACAGAAAAATCTCTCATTGGAGGTATGTGCGGCCTAGTCTCACGCCTGTCTTTCTCTCTACCTGCGACAGCAATAAAAAGCTATCACTGAGACAATGTCTCAGTAGTGCACAACATTAACCAAATACAATTTAAATCACAATTCATAAATCATGTAAATAGTGGATACTTAAAACCATAGTCAAATTCAAGACAATAAAGGTCAATAAGAATTTAAACTCCATTTCTCAATATCACAATAATTTTCCATAAGTCGATCAGTTTGAATTCAAAAGGCAGTATATGTCAATGAGAGTTTAAAATCCATTTCACAATCTCACAATACACATCAAGAAATCACACCCACTTAATCATGATCCATAATTCAATTCATCCCAAAAGACGATGGCTAATGAGGTATTCAATTCATCCCAAAAGTCGATGACTAATGAGGAATAACATGGCTAGCTAGCAAAAATATGAGTACTCATTCTATTCGTCCTCAACAGGCACACACCTCAACACTTCAACCAGAGAGGGAATTCAATTCATCCCACTAGACAAGCTAGAGAGGAATACTATCAATATACATGATATTTGCCGTGGTTTCAAACCATTTCTAATGCGTTTTAATCAATAAGTATCCATCAATGTCATTCAAACCATTTTTCACAGTTTCAAACTATTCACAATATTTTTCAATCAATAAATATTCCTCAAACACATTTCCACAATTTAAAATAATGATATACAAATAATCAATATTTATTTCCATTGAAAATAATTCAAAAGAAACAGTTGTTGTGCACAAACCTCGATATTTGTCTCTGGTCTTGACTCGATTTCTTTCCCTTTTCTTTGAGTCCTTGTTAACTGAGAAACACAATTTGAAGTGTTTCAGTACCAAATTAAACTGTCTCTATCGATGGGGTTTGGTAAATAATACACTGAACTCAATTATTCGCTTAATCACCTAATATACCGACCCTCGATGCGTTTTAGGTAAATTAGGTTTTAGTGTCGTTAATATGTCACACTCGATAGGGTTTTAGGTTTGGTATATTTTACCAAAGTCATTTCCTCGCTTAGTGCATTTTAATGCAAATTGCTGGATTCCGGAACACTGGTTTGACCTAACCGGACGATCTAGTTCCCTCGGTTTTCGGGTCTCGGTCGAAACTAAAAACTTGTAGATCTAGGTCTTATTGCACGCGGTGGAAAATTGCAGGTCAATCCGAGTTAAGTAGACCAAGTTATGGTCATTACACTATTGCTGGTCAAGTGGTACCATTTTAGGTCAATTTTAGGTCAAATTGGTCAATTCTGGTTCGGCCAGTTTTTGGACCCGAACTTGTGCAAGTTGTTTGACTTGCTTATGGTCATTTCTGGGTTTTGGTGTCTTCATAAGACTTGTAGGTATGGGTCTTAAATATTCATGGTTAAAATTTCAGGTCAATTGGACCTGGTTTGAGTGAGTTATGGCCTAAATACTCACTGCTGCCCAATTGGTCATTTTTCAGGTCCTAATTGCACCTAATCCGAATCAGTCAAATTTTTAGGTCACCTTGCAAGCAGAATTTTGGAATGGTTTCTCAATGAAAGTTGGCACATTTTGTGCCTAGTTTCACCCCAAATTGGTCTCATACCAATTGAGGTTACACATTCAAGGTTATAGGCTAAAATATACACTGCCCTCAATATGCATTTCACACCCCAACTTCAAACACATACTCACCTTGCAAGGTTTACTTCCATACCCTACCAAACTGTTTTGGTACATTACCAAAAACATTTTCTACATTACATTAGCATTATTTTGGGCAGATTCCAATCACCCTCAACACACCAAATATCATTCACAATTACAATTTCTAAATACCATTACAACCACACCTAAACATTACAAACTTTACATACACTTTACAACATTCATTCACATACATATCATCAATCCTTCTAGGTCAATATTCTGCCCACTCTTCCTTCAATATACACCATTTCTCAAGTGTCCACAAGCTGCCACAAATCATTCATCAACATCACATTGCCGTACCATATGCCAATTCCCATCAAAGTGCATAATTCACCATATAAACATGCAATAACTCACTAAGTTACTAAATCACCATTATTAACATTCTTTCCCATCAATTATATGCACAAATACCTCATCATAAACGTGACCCATGGCTGTCCAAAATGAAAATAACAATAACCTTTCAAACTCAAAATTTTCCTTCACCAAACTAATACCCATAACATGCACAAAAACTTTAACAAAGGATTTCTCAAAAATGCAAACTTACCTTTATTTGTAACTTGCTAAACCTTCACCAAACTTTCCAAAATTGGTATTAATATCTTCCTTGTGGTGTGTAGACCATTTTTCAAGAAAGAACCTAAGTGAATGGAGTTGAAATGGAGAGAGGAAATCAAGCTCAAAGAAAACGTCAATGGAGGTTTTCAAGGGTTCTTCAATTCGGCCATTTGAGAGGATTTGAGGAAGATGGGATTTCAGATGGTTAGTGGACCACTTCAGCCATATTTCATGTTTAATTAATCCTATAGTGGTCCACTAACTAAAATTAAAACATATTATAAGTTAACTTTCAATTAATCCACATTTAACCCATTATTTCCACTATTTATTTTAGGTACCACCAAATTAATTTTTCATTTCATTTTCTAAGTGTAATACTATTTATTTTTAATGAAAATTTAGGTCAAAAGACAATTCGGGATGTCAAATGACCATCATGCCCCTGTTCGGGTGGCTTTCCCGATTTTTCGGTAACACCGTTTTTTGTCTGTTTTTCGATTTCTCACTTTTCTTTGTAGTAATTATTTAATTTTTCTTTAATCTTTCTAATGAGATTTATACTTCAATAAGGGTCTATTTATGTCCAAAAAATGTTTTCCAGGGTTCCCATGATCCGAGGAGTTAGTCAACGGTCCACGCAGTGACTTCCGGTCTTGATCACCCATCGCTAGGTTTCCCGGCTCACTTACTCGGTTACATTTCTTTACTATGATTTTTCCTTTGTTTTTCTTTTCTTGTATTTCATTATTTTATGTCTCCTCACTCATATTGAGGTACGATTCTAGGCATCCTAGCTGTCCGGACAACACTGGTCACCGGAGCAGCAGAACGCACTACCGAACTTTGGGGTGTTACAATTCTCCCCCCCTTAAATAAATTTAGTCTCGAAATTTTACCTGGCATTAGTCTCTGAATAGCTGTGGGTGCTATCTCCTCATATCCTCTTCACGTTCCCAAGTTGCTTCCTGGCCTGAATGATGGTTCCACAGCACTTTTAACCAGGTGTATCTGTTTGTTCCTCAGCTGCTTCACCTCATATGACAGAATTTTTATGGGTTCTTCCTCATATGAAAGGTCTGGATTTACTTCAATCTCTTCAACTGACAGTACATGAGATGGGTCAGATCTATACCTCCTTAACATGGATACATGGAAGACACTGTGTATCCTTGCTAGCTCTGGAGGTAATGCCAACCGATATGCCAAAGGACCCACTCTTTCCAGAACTTCATATGGTCCAATGAAACGAGGACTCAGTTTCCCCTTTCTGCCAAATCTCATAATCCTCTTCCAAGGAGAAACTTTGAGGAATACCTTATCACCCACTGCATACTCAATATCTCTTCTCTTCATATCAACATAGGACTTCTGGCGGTCTGATGCAGCCTTGAGCCTATCTCTGATCAATCTGATCTTTTCCTCTGTCTGCTGGACAATTTCTGGCCCAATCATCTTCCTTTCACCTACTTCATCCCAACATAAGGGAGTTCTACACTTTCTGCCATACAAAGCTTCATATGGAGGCATCCCTATGCTTGATTGGTAAATTTGTTATAAGCAAACTCAATCAAAGGCAAGTGTGTATCCCAACTACCTTCAAATTCAATCACACAAGCCCGTAGCATATCCTCCAATATCTGAATAACCCTCTCGGGTGGCCATGCATGCGTGGGTGGAATCTTTGTCTTTGAAGTTCAATCTAGTTCCTAGGGCTCTCTGAAGACTACCCCAGAATCTAGAAGTGAACCTAGGATCTTTGTCAGACACAATTGATACTGGCACTCCATGCAATTTTACAATCTCATATATGTACAATCGCCAATCTTTCCGGGCTATAGTCCATCGAGCGGCAAAAAGTGAGCGGACTTAGTCAATCATCAACTATAACCCATCTTGCATCATGACTACTCTGTGTCCTTGGAAGTCTGTAACAAAATCCATAGTTATTCGTTCCCATTTCCACTGCAGTGCGACAAAGGATGTAATAAACCATTTGGAACTTGATGTTCTGCCTTTACTTGCGACAAGTTAGGCATTTGGAAAGCGAATTCGGCTATATCTCTTTTCATGCCCATCCACGGTAATGCTCTTTCGACCCTCTGTACATTTTAGTTCCACCAGGGTGCATAGCAAATGGAGACTCATGTGCTTCCTTCAAAATGGTTTGTCTCAATTCCACATCACTAGGAATGCACACTGCCTTTGATGTAGCAATAAACCATCATCTCTCACAGAGAATTCGGGTTTCTTGCCTCTTGAACTTCTTTCAGTGACTACGATATTTTCATCACTCTGTGCGACCATTACGATCGATCAATCAACACTTGGCTGTACATGCCATGCAACTCTTATCTGTCCCTCATCATCAACCTCTAAAGCGGCATCTTTGTGCTTTCAATTCATATACCATGGACAAAGGAGAAACTACGAGACTTGCCATAGTCTTGCGACTTAAGGCGTCGCCACCACATTTGCTTTCACGGTGATAGTCTATTAAGCAATCATAATCTTTAATGAGTTCTAACCATCTCCTCTGCCTCAAATTCAATTCCTTACAGGTGCCTAAGTACTTCAAGCTCTTGTGATGCTGTGTAAATGTAGCATTTCTCCCCATACAAATAGTGTATCGGATCTTGAGCAAAAACAATATTGCTAACTCCAGATCATGTGTTGGGTAGTTCCTCTCATGCGGTTTGGTGGCGTGATGCATAAGCAATGACATTCGATCTTGCATCGATACAGCCTAACCCATTGTGAGAAGCATCACTATAAGCGTGTATTCTTTACGGAGTAGGTAAAGTGAGAAGCTGAGCTTGATTAAGCACCTCTTCAACTCATCAAAACTCTGTGACATTTATCGGTCCTTTGAAATTTTACATCTTTCCGGCGGCAGTGGTGGAGAAGATAACATAGAGAATCCCTTCACAAACCGGCGGTAATATCCGGCTAAGCCCGAGCTGCGAATTTACGTGATTTTCTGGCGGCTTCCAATTAAGGATAGCTTCTACCTTCTTTGGAATCTACCTTGATCCCTTGGTGACACAACATGTCCCAAAAGGAGATTTCCTTCACCAAAATTCACATTTCGACAATTTGGCGTACAAGTTTCTCCTTAAAGTCTGCAGTACAATCATGAGATGTCTATCATGCTCCTCTGCACTCCTCGAGTATATCAAAATGTCATCAATAAACACCACCACAAATTGATCAAGATATGGTGCGAAGATAGTGTTCATCGGATCCATAAGCGGTGGAGCATTTGTTAACCCGAATGGCATTACTAGAAACTCATAGTGGCCATACCGAGTTACGGCGATTTTGGGATACTCTGCTCTTGCACCTTCAGCGATGATAACGGATCGCAAATCAATTTTGGAGAATCTGCTGCACCCTTCAATCGATCGAGCGGATCATCAATGCGAGCAATGGATATCTGTTCTTTATTGTCACCCTATTCAGCTGCACGTAGTCAATGCATAGCGGAGAGTACCATCCTTCTTCTTAACAAACAACATTGGTGCTCCCCAAGGTGACACACTAGGGCGGATGAAGCCCTTTTCAAGTAATTCTTGTAGCGTATCTTCAACTCCTTCAACTCTGCTGGTGCCATTACGTATGGCGTTATGGAGATTGGATCCACACCAGCGAACATTAATTTCAAGCGCACTTCTCTTTCGGAGGTAATCACGGCAATTCATCGGAAACACATGCGGAAAGTCATATCTTGTAGGATGTCCTTCAATCTTTGGACTCCCCACTTGGGTGTCTACTACGTATGCCAAGTATGCTTCACACCCCTTCACGATCATTTTTACGGCTAGTGCGGCCGAAATGATGGTTGATGGCAATAAGCGCCTCTCCTTGTATTACCACATCAGCATCTTGCGAGGAGACCAAAAGTGGTATCTTGACCTCTGATCCAATCATGGCATGATGTCTAGCTAACCAATCCATGCCCAAGATGATATCATAATCTCTGAAGGGCATTTCAATGAAATCGAGACAGAAAGTGTGTCCTTGGATCACCAAAGGGCAATCTCTATACATCCTATTAACCGACCTCTGTCCTAGCGGACTTGTTACTAGCACCTCAAAGTCCATTTTTGTACATGGAACGACAATGCAATCAATGATGCTAGCACTCACATAAGAATGGGTAGAACCGGATCAAATAGCACAAATACATTACGGTTAAAAGTTGAAAAGGTACCACCACAACATCGGATGTCTCTGCCTCTTCTCTCTGTCTCATGGCATAGACTACATTGGAGCCTTTGTCTTGTTACATTTCTTGTGCCTTGGCACTCTTTGGGTTACCTCTACCCCTGCCTCTACCTCTGCTAGGTGGTTGTGAGCTTACGGTGACAGGGCTCAGGCGACCCTCTGCGGTAGTAGGAGGTGGTCCAACTCTGCGACTCAGTGCGGTCCTTGGCAAAGTGTCAGGTGCCTCCACGATTATAACGAGCTCCAATAGCCTTATGTGATTCCACCATGATTCTTTCCACAAGTTTCACATTGGCGGGAGGTAGGAACTTACGGTACTCTGTGACCGGATAGGGAGGTCTACATCACGAATGTCTTCCCCTACCAGATTTCTTGCCGCCTCTGCCATGTCCCCCATAGTTCTTCCTCTTTCCAGTATGACCACTGGAACTACGATCTCTTGATTTTCCCTCTTTCTCTGTCTTCTCGACCTCTTCTTCTCGGGAGGCAGTCTCAAACTCAACTCTTTCCAACTCTAGGGCTTGAGAAACAAGTTCGAGAAGTTAGTGTGTTTGAAGCCGAGCACTTGTACTCTAATCTGGGCTTCAAGCCGGTTTCAAACCTCTTGCATCTCTCCTGTGGTAGAGAGTAGACTCACTGCATAATGGCTAAGGCGGGAAAATTCTCTTTCATACTCGACCACCGATACGCCTCTGTTTCAAACTTAAGAATTCTTGTAGCTTACGGTCTACATAAGCATCGAGGATGTATTTATGCGAATTCACGAGGAAGTCATTCCAGTCGACTGCGAGTTCTACGGTGTGGGAATGGTTTTCCACGATCATAAGCATCCCCTTGTAGTAAGGATCACGAGTATTCAAGTCGAGCTCCTCTGTACAATGAAGTTTCTTGAACACCCTATCCATCCTCTCTAACCTTTGTTAAACTTCTATAGGATCTCTGTCCTTAAACTCTGTAGCCCCATACTTCATCAATTTATCATCTTGCCTTGTAGGAGGCGTGGTTGTACCACGGGTGTGCAATTGGGACTTGAGTAGGCGCATTACGACCATTTGTTGGAATATTGCGACCATCTGGCTGAATCGAGCGAGGAACTGCGATGCTGCGGTAGTCTTCTTTGAACCACGACATTTTATGCTTTGGGGCATCCCCTTGCACCTCGGCCTCAATAGTGATCATTGAGCGATCACCCTCTTCCATATTCAATGCGAGGATCTTAGCTTTCTGAACAATAACACAAGAATATTCACTCGTTAGTGCATATTTATCTTGTAATGTCTTGTATGTATCAAACAATGATATTGAGCGGTTGTACTATGCAAAAGAACATTCAAATAACGGTGAAAGCAGATTTAAAAACTTTGCTCGATACCACTAAAACATGTCACACCTTACCCCTCTGTAAGGCATAACATGATTCCGTAGTATACCTAATGAATTACCAACTCCGTCTACTGATAACCCATTAAATACACTACAAGGGATTTTAAAAACTTTTCTTACTTCTTTTCTGATGGTGAGCACTATTTACAGTGTTAAAAACTTTGGTGAACTGAGGTGAAACAACTAACTCATTTGATTTATTTGGAATTTACGTAAAAATTTTGTCAATGTGCCATCTGTATTTTGGATAAAACATTTCTTCAGTAAACATGTTAAAAAAGCACTTCAATAATTTTCCAAATCTCATCTCCAATACATTTCTCAAAACAACAATTTATCAACCCAATTCCATAGGAATTTTTCAAACTGCAGATAAGGAAATATAATACAACTTTTACAATCCAAAACACTCATAATTAATTTACAACTTCAAGGTACAATTTAATTTACAATTGCTCAAAACCAAAAGAAAATATACATCTGATGTCATACATTCTGATTACAAAATGCAAAAAGCGGTATACTCGTTATACAGAAAAATCTCTCATTTGGAGGTATGTGCGACCTAGTCTGCTACTGTCTGTCTCTCTACTGCGGCGACAATAAAAGCTATCATTTGAGACAATGTCTCGATGGTGCACAACATTAACCAAATACAAATTAAATCACAATTCATAAATCATGTACATAGTGGATACTTTTAACCATAGTCAATTTTAAGACAATAAAGGTCAATTAGAATTTAAACTCCATTTCTCAATATCACAATAATTTTCCATAAGTCGGATCAGTTTGAATTCAAAAGACAGTATATGTCAATGAGAGTTTAAAATCCATTTCACAATCTCACAATACACATGTATAATTCACACTCCTCTTACTCTTGATCCATAATTCAATTCATCACAAAAGCCGATGGCTAATGAGGTATTCAATTCATCCCAAAAGTCGATGACTAATGAGGAATAACATGGCTAGCTAGCAAAAATATGAGTACTCATTCTATTCGTCCTCAACGGCACACACCTCAACACTTGACCGGAGAGAATTCAATTCATCCCACTAGACAAGCTAGAGAGGAATACTATCAATATACATGATAGCTGTGGTTTCAAACCATTTCTAATGCTTTTAATCAATAAGTATCCATCAATGTCATTCAAACCATTTTTCACGATTTCAAACTATTCACAATATTTTTCAATCAATAAATATTCCTCAAACACATTTCCACAATTTAAAATAATGATATACAAATAATCAATATTTATTTCCATTGAAAATAATTCAAAAGAAACAGTTGTTGTGCACAAACCTCTGATATTTGTCTCCTGGTCTTGACTCAGTATTTCTTTCCCTTTTCTTTGAGTCCTTGTTAGCGAGAAACACAATTTGAAGTGTTTCAGTACCAAATTAAACTGTCTCTATCGATGGGGTTTGGTAAATAATGCACTGAACTCAATTATTCGCTTAATCACCTAATATACCGACCCTCGATGCGTTTTAGGTAAATTAGGTTTTAGTGTCGTTAATATGTCACACTCGATAGAGTTTTAGGTTTGGTATGTTTTACCAAAGTCATTTCCTCGCTTAGTGCATTTTAATGCAAATTGCTGGATTCCGGAACACTGGTTTGACCTAACCAGACGATCTAGTTCCCTCGGTTTTCGGGTCTCGGTCGAAACTACAAACTTGTAGATCTAGGTCTTATTGCATGCGGTGCAAAATTGCAGGTCAATCCGAGTTAAGTAGACCAAGTTATGGTCATTACACTATTGCTGGTCAAGTGGTACCATTTTAGGTCAATTTTAGGTCAAATTGGTCAATTCTGGTTCGGCCAGTTTTTGGACCCGAACTTGTGCAAGTTGTTTGACTTGCTTATGGTCATTTCTGGGTTTTGGTGTCTTCATAAGACTTGTAGGTATGGGTCTTAACTATTCATGGTTAAAATTTCAGGTCAATTGGACCTGGTTTGAGTGAGTTATGGCCTAAATACTCACTGCTGCCCAATTGGTCATTTTTCAGGTCCTAATTGCACCTAATCCGAATCAGTCAAATTTTTAGGTCACCTTGCAAGCAGAATTTTGGCATGGTTTCTCAATGAAAGTTGGCACATTTTGTGCCTAGTTTCACCCCAAATTGGTCTCATACCAATTGAGGTTACACATTCAAGGTTATAGGCTAAAATATACACTGCCCTCAATATGCATTTCACACCCCAACTTCAAACACATACTCACCTTGCAAGGTTTACTTCCATACCCTACCAAACTGTTTTGGTACATTACCAAAAACATTTTCTACATTACATTAGCATTATTTTGGGCAGATTCCAATCACCCTCAACACACCAAATATCATTCACAATTACAATTTCTAAATACCATTACAACCACACCTAAACATTACAAACTTTACATACACTTTACAACATTCATTCACATACATATCATCAATCCTTCTAGGTCAATATTCTGCCCACTCTTCCTTCAATATACACCATTTCTCAAGTGTCCACAAGCTGCCACAAATCATTCATCAACATCACATTGCCGTACCATATGCCAATTCCCATCAAAGTGCATAATTCACCATATAAACATGCAATAACTCACTAAGTTACTAAATCACCATTATTAACATTCTTTCCCATCAATTATATGCACAAATACCTCATCATAAACGTGACCCATGGCTGTCCAAAATGAAAATAACAATAACCTTTCAAACTCAAAATTTTCCTTCACCAAACTAATACCCATAACATGCACAAAAACTTTAACAAAGGATTTCTCAAAAATGCAAACTTACCTTTATTTGTAACTTGCTAAACCTTCACCAAACTTTCCAAAATTGGTATTAATATCTTCCTTGTGGTGTGTAGACCATTTTTCAAGAAAGAACCTAAGTGAATGGAGTTGAAATGGAGAGAGGAAATCAAGCTCAAAGAAAACGTCAATGGAGGTTTTCAAGGGTTCTTCAATTCGGCCATTTGAGAGGATTTGAGGAAGATGGGATTTCAGATGGTTAGTGGACCACTTCAGCCATATTTCATGTTTAATTAATCCTATAGTGGTCCACTAACTAAAATTAAAACATATTATAAGTTAACTTTCAATTAATCCACATTTAACCCATTATTTCCACTATTTATTTTAGGTACCACCAAATTAATTTTTCATTTCATTTTCTAAGTGTAATACTATTTATTTTTAATGGACATTTAGGTCAAAAGACAATTCGGGATGTCAAATGACCATCATGCCCCTGTTCGGGTGGCTTTCCCGATTTTTCGGTAACACCGTATTTTGTCTGTTTTTCGATTTCTCACTTTTCTTTGTACTAATTATTTAATTTTTCTTTAATCTTTCTAATGAGATTTATACTTCAATAAGGGTCTATTTATGTCCAAAAAATGTTTTCCAGGGTTCCCCGCAGTCCAGGGTTAGTCAACGGTCCACGCCGTGACTTCCCGGTGCGGTCACCCATCGCTAGGTTTCCCGGCTCACTTACTCGGTTACATTTCTTTACTATGATTTTTCCTTTGTTTTTCTTTTCTTGTATTTCATTATTTTATGTCTCCTCACTCATATTGAGGTACGGTTCTAGGCATCCAAGCTGTCCGGACAACACTGGTCACCGAAGCAGCAGAACGCACTACCGAACTTTGGGGTGTTACATAAATAAGATGGAATGGTGAGTCTCATGCCATATGACAAACATGATAGGCACTTATAAATGATAAGTAGGCCGAACCAGTGACACTTATGACAAGCACATGGAGTTTACTCTTGTCAATGTTTTGCCATGATATGTCATATCAGTGCATATAATCTTTAAACCTGAGATAGCACAGTTATCTTGTATATAGGTAGTTTGAGTTTGATACTGCTTTCATACTTGTACTGTGTATGGGTATATGGGCATGTGTTGGCTCCTACTTGTTATATATGGAGGTAGGTGTTCATCAAGATGGAATCTGTTCCTCTAAGTAAATAGAGATAAAATCCTATGTTCATTTAATTGTTCTTGATGTTTCAAGTTCCTAGCCAGGACAGATAGATTTAATCAGAAAAGAGTTTCTGATGAGAAAATCTTTTTAATCAAGAACTGGAATTAAAAGAGAACATAATATTAATAGCAAGTGGAGTTTGACATAAACCATGACTCCAGCTTTAGTTGGGATTTTGTAACAGAGAGATTCCAGTGCATGGTAGCATATGATTATAGGTTCATTTAAGGTAAACCTTATTATTGATTGGGTGGCCATGGCATGCTATGCTAGGTGTTAACCATGGTCTATGAGGTGCATAAAATGATTTAGAGAAATCATTTATGGTAAGAAAGAGTTCTGATGATATTAAGAGTTGATATCATGTCTCATTGCCAATTAGTGATGAGCCTAGTAAGTCATACACATACATAAGTTATCACCTAATTAGATATGATTTAATTAATTAATTAAAGAGTTTAATTGATTAATTAAATAGGTTTGGTTTGCAATTAGATTGCAAAGTCCCTAGCATGACTTGAAACTAAATCTAGGTTATTCGATGTACAATATAAGTTAAATTTATACTTAAAGTGTTCAAATATAAATTTAATTAATAAAGATTAATTAATTTATTTATATTTGATATAAATTGATTAGAAGAAGAGAAATAATTATTTTGGGTTGAGAACTCAAAATTAAGACACAAGGGCATTTTGGTCATTTCACAAGGTGACATGTGGCACCATGAGATGGTGACACATGGCACTATACATAAGCTTGCCAAATGTCTTTTAATCATGTAAGATGATTAAATTTAAGACCTAGCTATATGAGTGTTGTTATGAAAAGAAAACAATACAACTAGCAGCAAATAACCTTGGTGCCACCACTTTAAAGCTCTCCCTCTCTTCTTCTTCATCTCTCATCTATTCCAAGAGATTAGCAAACAATCTCTTGAATTAAAAATACTAGAAATCATTTCTTGTGTCCTATTTACATTTTTAATCTTTTAAAAGGCAGAACTTGATTTTCTAAATAATAAAAGAAGCTTTAAAAGCTATTCAAGGGCTGCCATAGGTGTTCTTGGTGTGGACAAGCTAGAGAGACAACATCTGGTGTTCTGCAGACGCATCTCAAAGGCGCAAATACACTGTAGTGCATCAAGAGGTTAGTGTATTTATTCTTGATCTAATCTAGGGTTCTAAAATTAATCTAATTAATTTTAAAATCTTAAATGGCAAATACATATCCAAAAACATATTAAAAGAGAATATGTTATTTATCATTGAAATCAAATAGATAAAGATAAATCTTGCATGATGCATGTGACCCTAGGTAAAAATTTTTGAATTCAATGGTATAAACTTGTGTTTTTCACGCTTTCGTTCCTTCAATTGGTATTAGAGCCACTATATTTGTCATTTAGATTATTAATTATATGATTTAATTGTGTGTTTTAATCATGAGATGATTTATCC
Source organism: Hevea brasiliensis (assembly GCF_030052815.1). NCBI lineage: Eukaryota > Viridiplantae > Streptophyta > Magnoliopsida > Malpighiales > Euphorbiaceae > Hevea > Hevea brasiliensis. The sequence continues at coordinate 24,103,000 of NC_079494.1, forward strand.
ATTGCTAATTGCAATGGATGTGTGGCGGCACGCAAGAGAATACCTAATGGTGCGCAAGTTTTGTGGCTTCATGGGTGGCTCAAGGTTTGGCTTTTTAATTTGCAATTATTGTATGATCTAAAAGCTCATCCTATGTCTAATTAAATTATTTAATTAGAATTTCAATCACACAATTAAATTTTGATTCAAATCAGAATTTTAAAAATTGTTTGAATGTGATTCAAATATGAATTTTAAAAGTTATTTGAATGTGATTCAAATCTCAATTTTTAAAGTTGTTTGAATAATATTTAAATCTGATTTTTTAAAGTTGTTTGAATAATATTCAGATCTGAATTTTTAAAAATTGTTTGAATGTGATTCAAATTTGATTTTTTAAAAATTGTTTGAATGTGATTCAAATATGAATTTTTAAGATTGTTTGAATTTGATTCAAATATGAATTTTTAAATTTGTTTGAATGAGATTCAAATCTGAATTTTTAAGTTGAATATAAGATATTCAATTTAATTTAAGTATGTATGTTTTATTTAATTGTTAAATAGTGATATGCATGATGGATGATCATGGACTATAAAAGACCAATGTGATTGGATTTATTTCTTTTATGTTTCTTTGGGATTGTAAATTAATTAATTTATTTTAATTTATTTTGGGCATGTATTATTAACTTTGTAATAATTTTTGGGTTGTAATTTCATTTATTTAAGTTCTTGTAAATTCGCCTTGATATGCCAAGGATTACTATGTAATATTGGATTGCAAGAAGTTTAAGGAGGTCAAGAGCATTGGTGAGACCAGTGGGAGGAATTCAAGATCAAGTGTTGATTATGTACTCCTTCAACAACTCTTGTAAAATGAGTGAATGAAATGCACCTAGGAATGCCCTGATTCAATTCTTGGTGGCTCAGAATTGAATCCCTTAGAAAGTCCATGATCATACCATATTTACTGGTTATCCTTGAATGCATGAGATGTATGGGAATGTATGCAATTATTGTCACACCCTACCCCTCTGTAAGGCATAATATGATCCCTAGTATACCTAATGAATTACCAACTTTGTCTACTGATAACCCATTAAATACACTACAAGGGATTTTAAAACTTTTCTTACTTCTTTTTACAGTGGTGAGCACTATTTACAGGTGTTAAAAATTTTTTTGAACTTAAGTGAAAGAGATAGCACATTTGAATTATTAGGAATTTCTGTAAAAATTTTGGCGAAGTGCCCTATGTATTTTGAATAAAACAGTTCTTCAGAAAACCTGTAAAAAGCACTTCAAATATATTTTTCAATCTCAAACTCCAACATAATTCAACACAATATGTTTTTCAACTCAAACCCATAATAATTTTTAAAAGACTGAGATAAAAGAAATACAGTATAAATTTTACAAGTCAAAATAACTCATACTTTACTTTACAACTTCAATGTACAATTTTAATTTACAACTGCTCAAAACCAAGAACACTATATACATACAGTGAACATACATTACAGTACAAAATGCAAAATGTGGTATACTCAATATACCCGATGATCTCTCGCTGAATGTACTAGCAGCCTAGTCTGCTGCCCTGTCAATCTGTCTACCTGCGACAGCAATGAAAAGCTATCGCTGAGACAATGTCTCAGTGGTGCACAACATTAACCAAATATAACTTTAAATCACAATTCATAAATCATATAAATGATGGATACGTAAAACCATAGTTAAATTCAAGACAATGAATGTCATAAGGAATTTAGCACAATATCACAATAAATCTCAGTAATCAAAATGTAATTAAATTTAAAAGATAGTGAATGTCAATAAGAATTTAAACTCCATTTCACAAATTATCAAAGCTTATAATAACACAATTTAGTCGAATAATTTAAGAACACAGTGTTGCCAATTCATTCACAACTTAAACCATGACACAAATTTCTGATCAATGCCGCGTTGTACACCACGACAAAGCAATCATGACCCCACTAATCGAAATCAATGAGGAAGGGAGCTAGCTATATAATGAGTACTCATCCGATCACCTCAACTGGTAAACCAGAGAGGAAGAAAAATAAACGATCACGACTCCATAAATGGAGAAGGAAAATAAACAATCACAACCCCATAAATGGAGAAGGAATGATATGATACTGTCATGCTAAGTGTGAACACAAAATCAATTCCAAACATTTTATTCAAATGATTCGTGAGAATCCAATAAATTTCCAAAGCCATAATTTTATTCACAAAATGGCAACACAATTCATAAGTAACTTCAATTTTCACAAATCACACTAAATAATTTTTTCCACAGTTTCAAACCATTTACAATGTTTTTCAAGCAATAAGTATCCATTCAAACACCTTTCCATGATTAAAAACAATAATATACAAATAGTCATAATTTATTTCAATTGAAAAATTCAAAAGAAATAACTGTTGTGCACAAACCTCTGATAACTATCTCTTGGTCTTGACTCAGTGTTTCCTTCCCTTTCCCTGAGTCTTTGCTAACTCAGAAACACAATTTGAAGTGTTTCAGTAGTTAATTAAACTATCTCTAATGATAATGCTTGATAAGTAATTCACTGAATGCTATTATTTGCTTAATCAACCTAATATATCAACCCTCGATGCATTCTAGGTAAATTAGGTTTTAAGGTTACCAATATGTCACATTTGATAGTCTTTTAGGGTTGGTACATGTTACCAAATTCATTTCCGTGTATACTGCATTTTCTTGAAATTTGCTGGATTTAGGGATACTAGTTTGACCTAGCCGGACGACCTAGTTCCCTCAGTTTTCGGGTTTCGGTCAAAACTACAAACTTGTAGATCTATGTCTTATGGAACGCGGGGCAAAATTTCAGGTCATTCTGAGTTATGTAGGCCAAGTTAGGTCATTTTACTGTTGCTGGTCAACTTGCACCAAAATTGGTCACTTTAGGTCATTTTAGGTCATTTTAGGTTCGGCTAGTTTTTGGACCCGAACTTGTGCAAGCTGTTTGACTTGCTTATGGTCATTTCTGGGCTTTTGTGTCTTCATAAGACTTGTAGATATGGGTCTTAACTATTCATGGTCAAAATTTCAGGTCAATTGGACCTGTTTTGAGTGAGTTATGGCCTAAACACTAACTGCTGCCCAAATGGTCAGTTTTCAGGCCTTATTTGCACTTAATCCGGATTTGGTCATTTTTCAAGCTACCTTGGAAGCAGAATTTTGGCAAGGTTCCTTCATGAAAGTTGGCACATTTTGTGCCTAGTTTCACCTCCAATTGGTCTCATACCAATTGGAGCCACAAACTTAAAGGTATAGGCCTAAAACACAAACTGCCTTATTGCATTTCTTTCATACACATCAAGGATCACTCCTAACACTTACCAAACTCAATATTCAAGTCAATTCTGGTTGTATCATGACCTAAACATAATTCACAACACATTATAGGTCATTTTAGCAGCTTACAATTACATTCAAAATAAACCATAAAGTGCAGAATTTGTCCAACTCAATTTACAATAATTCAATCACCATTCCATGCTCATTTACATGTCCAACTTCACACCATCATACAAGCACTCAAACTGCCATAACCACTATCACAATTCAACACCATTATTTCATAAACCAAGCATGAATTCCAGCATTCCTCAAGAGTTAACAAACTGCCACAATGGTACATTTACATTCCATTAATTTCCAAGCTTTAAATTTCATTTCACATTTACATATACTAAGTATACATCACCCAAACAATTTCCTACACAATATACATTTAATCAATCATTTAATTCACCATTTACAAGCACAAACAAACTGCCTTCAAGATGTTTTCATGGCTGCCAAAAGTACACATTCACATTCAACATCAAACCTCAAAAATTTCTTCATAAATCAAACACCCATAACATCCTTACAAACTTTAACAAAGCAATGTTCAAAAACTCAAACTTACCTATGGATGAGACTTCTTAAATCTTCACCAAAACTTCTTAAAATTGCTATCAAACTTGTAACACCCTCCCGGTAGCAACTCCGTACATTCTACTGTTCCGGTGACCGGTGTCGGTCCGGACAGCTAGAACGTCCGGAAAAATATTCAAATAAAATTGAGGGACCATAATTAACTCAAATATTAATAAGAAAAATTTAGTAAAAATTTTAGAAATAAAATACAGTTAAGTCAAAAGAGCCAGTGCCCAAGCGATGGGTAACCAGAGGTAAGTTGCGGTTCTCGCAACGAGGAGCCCTAGATTCAGGGGAAAAATTATAAAATAATTTTTGGGACTCCAGAGAAGGGTTATTGAGGTTCCCATGGCATTAGAATGCCAAGAAAATACCTAGAAAAATTTTTCAATCGGTACAGCCAATTTTGACCCGTTAAGCCAAACGGAGGGCATTTTGGTCATTTCGCCTTCGGAGGTGATTTTTGACCGACTTGTCCAGTTAAGTAAATAATTATTAGGAACTAAAATATGAATTAATATTGATGAAAAATGAATTGAAAGTTAGTAGTGATGAAAAGAAAAGAAAAATATAATATATGCAAATTATGACATCAATGTGATGTCATTTAAAATTGGCCACCAATCACATTTAAACTATCATTTATCTAACTAATAAAAGAGGTAAATAAAGACCAAGGAAGACCAAAAAAACGTGAGCAGCCTCTTCTTCCATAACAGCCACACCAAAAGAAAGAGAGAGAGAAAGAAAGAGAGACCTCCATTGATGTTCACTCCAAACCTTCAATTTCCTCTTCAATTCACCCTAAAACCCTAGAAACCCTTCACTAAAATTTACCCTAGCACCTTGCTAAAGCTTTTGGCAGCCAAGAAGGAGAAAGAAAGTGAGGTTTAAGGGCTTGGAAAATTCTGCCACTTGAGGTTAGTGCTACACTTTTGTTCTCACTCTTTTAATTTTAGTTAAAACATCATTTTGAGCTAAGAGATTTTAAGAGATTGAAGTAAATTACATGTGTTAAGGGTACCTTCAATTTTTGGCAGCCCTATGGGAGATTGAGTTTGATTTTTTAATAAACTTAGAGTGGTTGAAAATCATGGTTAAGGTATTAATATGCATGGAGATTGAACTAAGCATGTTAATCAAGGTTTATTAGTAATTGGTTTGGACATTAGGGTTTGCAAAGGTGAAATTGTGACTTAGCTTAGGAAATGGTTAGAGAACTTTTTAATGGTCAATTAGTGACCATTTTAGGTAGGTTGACCCTAATTAGAACTGAAAAATTGGATGGGAAAGTGAAGGAGAAATCTGCCTATGTGTGACATAGGGGTGAAAATTCAGTCCCTTTGCACTGCCATAACTTGGGCTGTGTTAGTCCAATTGGTGTTTGGCCAATTGGACATGAAACTAGGCTTATAATGGCACATTTTTTCTGAAGAAACCATGCCCAAAAGACCAAAGCAAGAGGACCAAAACTTGGCCCCAAATCCGGATACCCTGCACTGATTCTGCAGAATTTGCCAAATGAACAGTAACTGTTCATTTGGCCATAACTCACTGTAGATTTGGTCAATTGACCTGAAATTTTTACAGAAACAAGTTAAGACATAGAAAAACAACTTTCATGAAGAAACCTAGCCCAAATTATGACCAGAACCTAACCCAAATGGCAGTCACGATTCTTGTTCAAACCGCAACTCTGCAGATTTTGATTTGAGCAGTAATGTTTGGATGGCTATAACTCTCTCTAGAAAACTCGGATTTAGGCGATTCTTGAACCGATGGAAACCTAAGGCATAGTAGAACATTTCATATGAAGAAAGTTAGACCAAATTATGAACTTAACTTGGTCAAATTACTGACCAAACTTGGACCAAAAATCTGCGGACCAAAATCTCGGCATGAGCGATTGCACGTGAACAGTAAACTTATTTTGGCCATAACTTGAGCTACAAAACTCCAAATGGAGTGATTCAAAAAAGGAAATTCAACTAGACAAAATAAGGAACAACTTTCATGTTTTGCATTTCTTCAAATTCCCACAGCAACAGTGTCCAATGGAACAGTGAAGTTGACTCACAAAAACTGAAAAATCTGCTCCTTTGGTTTAATACTTAGAAATGGTATTAACACTTAATGCCAACAAGTTTTGAATGCCAAATGTGGTATATTGGGAGTGCCAAAGTCAATGTACATATTTTCTATCCAAAAGTCAACGTTTTTGTTGACCAATGAGGTGAATAGTGACACCAAAACCAAAAATTGGCAATTTTGCCAAAATGACCTAAGCTTTGAGAAAGTGACCAAAACTAACAAGTTTCAAATGCAAAATGGGGTACATTGGGAGTGTTAAAACCAATGCACCTATGTTCTATGCAAAAGTCAACTTTTGTTGTCTATTGAAATGTTTAGTGACATAAAAACTTGAAATTCAAATTAATTGAAGAATTCAAAAGTATCAAATGCCCTAGTAGGCCTAATGTGATTGGTTTGGATAGGTTGGCATGCCAATAGGGTTCTGATAGCAGTACTGCGTATGATGTATGGCTTCATTGCCATTCTGTGATGTGATAGCCTATGGCTATACTGATTATGATGTTTTACTTGGCTTTATGCCTTATTGTTTATATGGCTTATTAGCCATTCTGTTTACAACCGGAGACACATTGTGACCGATGGTGTGACGGCCGAGGTACACGGTACCGGTGCTAGTTTACCCGTTTATCGATCAGGTCAATTTGTATAGGTTACTTGGGCATGGAAAAGTATAACTGTAATTGAACTGATTGTTAAAGAAAATACGAAAATTAAATATCAGAAATGATTACGATAGAATACAAAGAAACTTAAAATTCATGAAGAAGTTAATATCATAAAACGTAATTAGCCCTCGATTAAACACTAAGTTGGTAATTATTTAGTTCTCATGAACACAATGGCTAAGAAATTATGATTTTTATTTGCATATTATTTCTTTCTATTTTATTATTTGCACCACTAAGCTTTATGCTTAGCGCGTCGCTTTATGCTTAGCGCATCGCTTTTGCAACGCGTAGGTACTGAAGATTGGACAGAGCGCCAGTAGGCTACAGATTCGGTAAGGCAGTTCACAGTTCTGCATAGTGTCTGTGTCACCTCACCGCGTGATGCATTGGTAGGACGCTAGATGTCATTTTGGTATTTTGTAATTGATTTTATTTTCTCATATGTATTTGAACTTATGTAATATATTTTGATATTCATGTAAATAATGTAAAGTGTGGTTGTAAATGGAAAAGTGAATGTTTATCTATGATATATGCATGGTATCATATGAGATGGATGAATGATTGAGAAATGAATGGTTGACAAATGTTGAGAACTGAAATTGAGAAATATTGATGAGATTTTGATATTGGAGTTTGGAAATGATTGAATGTGAATATTGGAAGTGTTTTTAATAGGTTCCGAAGAACTGTTTTCTCCATTTTTAGCCAGTACTCCGCCGGATTTTCTTTAAAATTTTCGGAACCTCAAATAAAATATAATTTCGATAAATGGCTTAAATAAATTATATTTCACAAGTTATATTCAAAAGGAAGAATAAAAATGAATTAAGATAAAATAGAGTGCTCGGCATACTGAGTGGCATAACTTGCTCGGCTACTGCTTGTAGTCGGGTAAGAGTGTCACATTTAGTGGTATCAGAGCACGGTTTAGGCGTTTCTGGGCCTAGATTGAGTCCATACCATGCATTGCATTTGTAAGAGTCGAGGTGACACTAATGCAGATCTGTTTATCTTTCTTATTTTGAATAGGATATGGACCCTTCATCTCAGAGAGCCGTTGAGGAGGAAGTGGAGAGTCATGCTCCACTGCGGTGAGGCCCGGGGCATGAGAGAATCTGCTCATGACTCAAGCGAGCACCTCAGCCTCCACAGGCCATGTTCCAACAAATGGCCGGGGTAATGCCAGCACCACCACCACCACCAGCTCCACAGCAGAAATCACACTTGGAAAGGTTAAGAAAGTTTGGAGCTGTGGATTTCTATGGCAAGAGAGAAAATGACTCATTGCGATCGAGAATTGGTTGAGCAACAGCAGAGTACTAAAACAACTCCACCGCACTCGAGCAAAACACGGAAGTCGTTATATCCTTCCGCAAGATGATGCTTACGAGTGGTGGGACACGGTATCGATGAAGTGCGGCGGAAGTTATGACATGGGACTTCTTTCTCTCTGAGTTCAAGAAGAAATATGTGGGTACTGTATACCTGGAAGAGAGAAGAAGAGAATTTATTAACCTGAGGCAGAGACAGTTGTCAGTGGCTGAGTATGAGAAAGAATTTGTTCGGTTAAGCCGCTACGGAAGGGAGATAGTCCCAAATGAAGCTGAAAGGTGCAAGAGATTTGAAGAGGGACTAAATGACAACATCAAGATCCAGCTCACTGCCTTGGGAATCACAGAATTTACTAAGTTAGTGGAAGCTGCATTAAAAGTGGAAAAAGTGAGAATAAATGAACAAAATAGGAAAGATAGGCAGCGTAAGAGGGAATTTGGACCAGGACAGTCAAGTATGCTGACTGATAGTAAGAAGTTTAAGGGTTCTGGTTCACAAGATCAGACACAGGGCCACAGAGGCCAGATTGGAATATCTATAGCTAGTTCTCCGAACGCAATAACAAGGGGATCAACCCTAATGCCTGAATGTATGCATTGTGGTAGAAGACACGAGAGGGAGTGTCATTTAATCGGAGAGTGTTTCAAGTGTGGGGCTACAGATCATTTCATAAGAGATTGCCCTCAGAGGAGTGGTTCAATAGCTCCGGTACAAGTTGATAGACCTTCCCCTATAGTTCAAAGGGGTAAAAGATCGGGTAGGGCAGAAACGGCTGACATTTCACAGAAGATTGTTTCTGAGACCGTTGAAAAGCCCGAAGTCAGGGTGGCACCACAAGTATATGCAATGGAAGCTCAGGAAGAGCCAAACCCAGACACTGATGAGGCAATACAAGGAAGTGAAGAAACAAGGAGGTAGTAACTCCCCGATTACTTAAGTCAGGTAAATTTCGAGGACGAAATTTAAATTAGAGGGGAAGAGTTGTAACACCCTCCCGGTAGCAACTCCGTACATTCTACTGTTCCGGTGACCGGTGTCGGTCCGGACAGCTAGAACGTCTGGAAAAATATTCAAATCAAAGTGAGGGACCATAATTAACTCAAATATTAATAAGAAAAATTTAGTAAAAATTTTAGAAATAAAATACAGTTAAGTCAAAAGAGCCGGTGCCCAAGCGATGGGTAACCAGAGGTAAGTTGCGGTTCTCGCAACGAGGAGCCCTAGACTCGGGGGAAAAATTATAAAATAATTTTTGGGACTCCAGAGAAGGGTTATTGAGGTTCCCATGGCATTAGAATGCCAAGAAAATACCTAGAAAAATTTTTCAATCGGTACAGCCAATTTTGACCCGTTAAGCCAAACGGAGGGCATTTTGGTCATTTCGCCTTCGGAGGTGATTTTTGACCGACTTGTCCAGTTAAGTAAATAATTATTAGGAACTAAAATATGAATTAATATTGATGAAAAATGAATTGAAAGTTAGTAGTGATGAAAAGAAAAGAAAAATACAATATATGCAAATTATGACATCAATGTGATGTCATTTAAAATTGGCCACCAATCACATTTAAACTATCATTTATCTAACTAATAAAAGAGGTAAATAAAGACCAAGGAAGACCAAAAAAACGTGAGCAGCCTCTTCTTCCATAACAGCCACACCAAAAGAAAGAGAGAGAGAAAGAAAGAGAGACCTCCATTGATGTTCACTCCAAACCTTCAATTTCCTCTTCAATTCACCCTAAAACCCTAGAAACCCTTCGCTAAAATTTACCCTAGCACCTTGCTAAAGCTTTTGGCAGCCAAGAAGGAGAAAGAAAGTGAGGTTTAAGGGCTTGGAAAATTCTGCCACTTGAGGTTAGTGCTACACTTTTGTTCTCACTCTTTTAATTTTAGTTAAAACATCATTTTGAGCTAAGAGATTTTAAGAGATTGAAGTAAATTACATGTGTTAAGGGTACCTTCAATTTTTGGCAGCCCTATGGGAGATTGAGTTTGATTGTTTAATAAACTTAGAGTGGTTGGAAATCATGGTTAAGGTATTAATATGCATGGAGATTGAACTAAGCATGTTAATCAAGGTTTATTAGTAATTGGTTTGGACATTAGAGTTTGCAAAGGTGAAATTGTGACTTAGCTTAGGAAATAGTTAGAGAACTTTTTAATGGTCAATTAGTGACCATTTTAGGTAGGTTGACCCTAATTAGAACTGAAAAGTTGGATGGGAAAGTGAAAGAGAAATCTGCCTATGATAGCAGCATAGGGACTGAAAATTCAGTCCCTTTGCACTGCCATAACTTGGGCTGTGTTAGTCCAATTGGTGTTTGGCCAATTGGACATGAAACTAGGCTTATAATGGCACATTTTTGCTGAAGAAACCATGCCCAAAAGAGCAAAGCAAGAGGACCAAAACTTGGCCCCAAATCCGGATACCTCGACCGATTCTGCAGAATTTGCCAAATGAACAGTAACTGTTCATTTGGCCATAACTCACTGTAGATTTGGTCAATTGACCTGAAATTTTTACAGCAACAAGTTAAGACATAGACAAACAACTTTCATGAAGAAACCTACCCCAAAGTATGACCAGAACCTAACCCAAATGGCAGTCACAGTTACTGTTCAAACCTGCAACTCTGCAGATTTTGATTTGAGCAGTAATGTTTGGATGGCTATAACTCTCTCTAGAAAACTTGGATTTAGGCGATTCTTGAACCGATGGAAACCTAAGGCATAGTAGAACATTTCATATGAAGAAAGTTATACCAAATTATGAACTTAACTTGGTCAAATTACTGACCAAACTTGGACCAAAAATCTGCCAGACCCAAAATCTCAGCATGAACAGTGCACGTGAACAGTAAACTTATTTTGGCCATAACTTGAGCTACAAAACTCCAAATGGAGTGATTCAAAAAAGGAAATTCAACTAGACAAAATAAGGAACAACTTTCATGTTTTGCATTTCTTCAAATTCCCACAGCAACAGTGTCCAATGGAACAGTGAATTGACTCACAAAAACTGAAAAATCTGCTCCTTTGGTTTAATACTTAGAAATGGTATTAACACTTAATGCCAACAAGTTTTGAATGCCAAATGTGGTATATTGGGAGTGCCAAAGTCAATGTACATATTTTCTATCCAAAAGTCAACGTTTTTGTTGACCAATGAGGTGAATAGTGACACCAAAACCAAAAATTGGCAATTTTGCCAAAATGACCTAAGCTTTGAGAAAGTGACCAAAACTAACAAGTTTCAAATGCAAAATGGGGTACATTGGGAGTGTTAAAACCAATGCACCTATGTTCTATGCAAAAGTCAACTTTTTGTTGACTATTGAAATGAATAGTGACATAAAAACTTGAAATTCAAATTAATTGAAGAATTCAAAAGTATCAAATGCCCTAGTAGGCCTAATGTGATTGGTTTGGATAGGTTGGCATGCCAATAGGGTTCTGATAGCAGTACTGCGTATGATGTATGGCTTCATTGCCATTCTGTGATGTGATAGCCTATGGCTATACTGATTATGATGTTTTACTTGGCTTTATGCCTTATTGTTTATATGGCTTATTAGCCATTCTGTTTGCACACCGGGAGACACATTGTGACCGATGGTGTGACGGCCCGAGGTACACAGTACCGGTGCTAGTTTACCCGTTTATCCAGTCCGGTCAATTTGTATAGGTTACTTGGGCATGGAAAAGTATAACTGTAATTGAACTGATTGTTAAAGAAAATACGAAAATTAAATATCAGAAATGATTACGATAGAATACAAAGAAACTTAAAATTCATGAAGAAGTTAATATCATAAAACGTAATTAGCCCTCGATTAAACACTAAGTTGGTAATTATTTAGTTCTCATGAACACAATGGCTAAGAAATTATGATTTTTATTTGCATATTATTTCTTTCTATTTTATTATTTGCACCACTAAGCTTTATGCTTAGCGCGTCGCTTTATGCTTAGCGCATCGCTTTTGCAACGCGTAGGTATCAAGATTGACAGAGCGCCGTGAGGCTACGATTCGTAAGGCGATTCACGCTCGCATAGTGTCATGTCACCTCATCACAAGATGCATTGGTAGGACGCTAGATGTCATTTTGGTATTTTGTAATTGATTTTATTTTCTCATATGTATTTGAACTTATGTAATATATTTTGATATTCATGTAAATAATGTAAAGTGTGGTTGTAAATGGAAAAGTGAATGTTTATCTATGATATATGCATGGTATCATATGAGATGGATGAATGATTGAGAAATGAATGGTTGACAAATGTTGAGAACTGAAATTGAGAAATATTGATGAGATTTTGATATTGGAGTTTGGAAATGATTGAATGTGAATATTGGAAGTGTTTTTAATAGGTTCCGAAGAACTGTTTTCTCCATTTTTAGCCGGTACTCCGCCGGATTTTCTTTAAAATTTTCGGAACCTCAAATAAAATATAATTTCGATAAATGGCTTAAATAAATTATATTTCACAAGTTATATTCAAAAGGAAGAATAAAAATGAATTAAGATAAAATAGAGTGCTCGGCATACTGAGTGGCATAACTTGCTCGGCTACACTGTAGTCGGGTAAGGGGTGTCACATTTAGTGGTATCAGAGCACGGTTTAGGCGTTTCTGGGCCTAGATTGAGTCCATACCATGCATTGCATTTGTAAGAGTCGAGGTGACACTAATGCAGATCTGTTTATCTTTCTTATTTTGAATAGGATATGGACCCTTCATCTCAGAGAGCCATTGAGGAGGAAGTGGAGAGTCATGCTCCACCTGCAGCAGCTGAGACTGGGGGCATGAGAGAATCTGCTCCGCCAGCTCAAGCAGAGCCTGCTCAGCCTCCACAGGCCATGTTCCAACAAATGGCCGACTTCTTTAGACAAATGGCCGGGGTAATGCCAGCACCACCACCACCACCAGCTCCACAGCAGAAATCACACTTGGAAAGGTTAAGAAAGTTTGAGTCAGAATTTCTATGGCAAGAGAGAAGATGACTCATGGCAATGAGAATTGGTTGAGCAGGCAGTGCAGAGTACTAAAACAACTCCACTGCACTCCAGAGCAAAACCTGGAAGCTGTTATATCCCTGCTGCAAGATGATGCTTACGAGTGGTGGGACACGGTATCCAGTGAAGTGCAGCCAGAAGTTATGACATGGGACTTCTTTCTCTCTGAGTTCAAGAAGAAATATGTGGGTACTGTATACCTGGAAGAGAGAAGAAGAGAATTTATTAACCTGAGGCAGAGACAGTTGTCAGTGGCTGAGTATGAGAAAGAATTCGTTCGGTTAAGCCGCTACGGAAGGGAGATAGTCCCAAATGAAGCTGAAAGGTGCAAGAGATTTGAAGAGGGACTAAATGACAACATCAAGATCTAGCTCACTGCCTTGGGAATCACAGAATTTACTAAGTTAGTGGAAGCTGCATTAAAAGTGGAAAAAGTGAGAAAAAATGAACAAAATAGGAAAGATAGGCAGCGTAAGAGGGAATTTGGACCAGGACAGTCAAGTATACTGACTGATAGTAAGAAGTTTAAGGGTTCTGGTTCACAAGATCAGACACAGGGCCACAGAGGCCAGATTGGAATATCTATAGCTAGTTCTCCGAGCGCAATAACAAGGGGATCAACCCTAATGCCTGAATGTATGCATTGTGGTAGAAGACACAGAGGGGAGTGTCGACTGTTAACTGGAGAGTGTTTCAAGTGTGGGGCTACAGATCATTTCATAAGAGATTGCCCTCAGAGGAGTGGTTCAATAGCTCCGGTACAAGTTGATAGACCTTCCCCTATAGTTCAAAGGGGTAAAAGATCGGGTAGGGCAGAAACGGCTGACATTTCACAGAAGATTGTTTCTGAGACCGTTGAAAAGCCCGAAGTCAGGGTGGCACCACAAGTATATGCAATGGAAGCTCAGGAAGAGCCAAACCCAGACACTGATGAGGCAATACAAGGAAGTGAAGAAACAAGGAGGTAGTAACTCCCCGATTACTTAAGTCAGGTAAATTTCGAGGACGAAATTTAAATTAGAGTGGAAGAGTTGTAACACCCTCTCGGTAGCAACTCAGACATTCTCTCGTTCCGGTGACCGGTGTCGGTCCGGACAGCTAGAACGTCTGGAAAAATATTCAAATCAAAGTGAGGGACCATAATTAACTCAAATATTAATAAGAAAAATTTAGTAAAAATTTTAGAAATAAAATACAGTTAAGTCAAAAGAGCTGGTGCCCAAGCGATGGGTAACCAGAGGTAAGTTGCGGTTCTCGCAACGAGGAGCCCTAGACTCAGGGGAAAAATTATAAAATAATTTTTGGGACTCCAGAGAAGAGTTATTGAGGTTCCCATGGCATTAGAATGCCAAGAAAATACCTAGAAAAATTTTTCAATCGGTACAGCCAATTTTGACTCGTTAAGCCAAACGGAGGGCATTTTGGTCATTTCGCCTTTGGAGGTGATTTTTGACCGACTTGTCCAGTTAAGTAAATAATTATTAGGAACTAAAATATGAATTAATATTGATGAAAAATGAATTGAAAGTTAGTAGTGATGAAAAGAAAAGAAAAATACAATATATGCAAATTATGACATCAATGTGATGTCATTTAAAATTGGCCACCAATCACATTTAAACTATCATTTATCTAACTAATAAAAGAGGTAAATAAAGACCAAGGAAGACCAAAAAAATGTGAGCAGCCTCTTCTTCCATAACAGCCACACCAAAAGAAAGAGAGAGAGAAAGAAAGAGAGACCTCCATTGATGTTCACTCCAAACCTTCAATTTCCTCTTCAATTCACCCTAAAACCCTAGAAACCCTTCACTAAAATTTACCCTAGCACCTTGCTAAAGCTTTTGGCAGCCAAGAAGGAGAAAGAAAGTGAGGTTTAAGGGCTTGGAAAATTCTGCCACTTGAGGTTAGTGCTACACTTTTGTTCTCACTCTTTTAATTTTAGTTAAAACATCATTTTGAGCTAAGAGATTTTAAGAGATTGAAGTAAATTACATGTGTTAAGGGTACCTTCAATTTTTGGCAGCCCTATGGGAGATTGAGTTTGATTGTTTAATAAACTTAGAGTGGTTGGAAATCATGGTTAAGGTATTAATATGCATGGAGATTGAACTAAGCATGTTAATCAAGGTTTATTAGTAATTGGTTTGGACATTAGGGTTTGCAAAGGTGAAATTGTGACTTAGCTTAGGAAATGGTTAGAGAACTTTTTAATGGTCAATTAGTGACCATTTTAGGTAGGTTGACCCTAATTAGAACTAAAAAATTGGATGGGAACGTGAAGGAGAAATCTGCCTATGATGACAAAGATAGGGACTGAAAATTCAGTCCCTTTGCACTGCCATAACTTGGGCTGTGTTAGTCCAATTGGTGTTTGGCCAATTGGACATGAAACTAGGCTTATAATGGCACATTTTTGCTGAAGAAACCATGCCCAAAAGACTAAAGCAAGAGGACCAAAACTTGGCCCCAAATCCGGATACCTGACCGATTCTGCAGAATTTGCCAAATGAACAGTAACTGTTCATTTGGCCATAACTCACTGTAGATTTGGTCAATTGACCTGAAATTTTTACAGCAACAAGTTAAGACATAGAAAAACAACTTTCATGAAGAAACCTACCCCAAATTATGACCAGAACCTAACCCAAATGGCAGTCACAGTTACTGTTCAAACCTGCAACTCTGCAGATTTTGATTATAGCAGAAATGTTTGGATGGCTATAACTCTCTCTAGAAAACTCGGATTTAGGCGATTCTTGAACCGATGGAAACCTAAGGCATAGTAGAACATTTCATATGAAGAAAGTTAGACCAAATTATGAACTTAACTTGGTCAAATTACTGACCAAACTTGGACCAAAAATCGCGGACTCCAAAATCTCAAAGATGAACAAAGGCACGTGAACAGTAAACTTATTTTGGCCATAACTTGAGCTACAAAACTCCAAATGGAGTGATTCAAAAGGAAATTCAACTAGACAAAATAAGGAACAACTTTCATGTTTTGCATTTCTTCAAATTCCCACAAAGAATAAAGTGTCCAATTGAACAGTGAATTTGACTCACAAAAACTGAAAATCTACTCCTTTGGTTTAATACTTAGAAATGGTATTAACACTTAATGCCAACAAGTTTTGAATGCCAAATGTGGTATATTTGGAGTGCCAAAGTCAATGTACATATTTTCTATCCAAAAGTCAACGTTTTTGTTGACCAATGAGGTGAATAGTGACACCAAAACCAAAAATTGGCAATTTTGCCAAAATGACCTAAGCTTTGAGAAAGTGACCAAAACTAACAAGTTTCAAATGCAAAATGGGGTACATTGGGAGTGTTAAAACCAATGCACCTATGTTCTATGCAAAAGTCAACTTTTTGTTGACTATTGAAATGAATAGTGACATAAAAACTTGAAATTCAAATTAATTGAAGAATTCAAAAGTATCAAATGCCCTAGTAGGCCTAATGTGATTGGTTTGGATAGGTTGGCATGCCAATAGGGTTCGATAGCGATCGCGTATGATGTATGGCTTCATTGCCATTCTGTGATGTGATAGCCTATGGCTATACTGATTATGATGTTTTACTTGGCTTTATGCCTTATTGTTTATATGGCTTATTAGCCATTCTGTTTGCACACCGGGAGACACATTGTGACCGATGGTGTGACGGCCCGAGGTACCTGGTACCCAGTGCTAGTTTACCCGTTTATCCAGTCCGGTCAATTTGTATAGGTTACTTGGGCATGGAAAAGTATAACTGTAATTGAACTGATTGTTAAAGAAAATACGAAAATTAAATATCAGAAATGATTACGATAGAATACAAAGAAACTTAAAATTCATGAAGAAGTTAATATCATAAAACGTAATTAGCCCTCGATTAAACACTAAGTTGGTAATTATTTAGTTCTCATGAACACAATGGCTAAGAAATTATGATTTTTATTTGCATATTATTTCTTTCTATTTTATTATTTGCACCACTAAGCTTTATGCTTAGCGTCGCTTTGCAACGCTGTAGGTATCGAAGATTGACAGAGCGCCAGAGACTACGATTCGGTAGAAGGCGCTTCGAGTTCGCATGATAGTGTCCGTGTCACCTCACCGTGCCAGATACATTGGTAGGACGCTAGATGTCATTTTGGTATTTTGTAATTGATTTTATTTTCTCATATGTATTTGAACTTATGTAATATATTTTGATATTCATGTAAATAATGTAAAGTGTGGTTGTAAATGGAAAAGTGAATGTTTATCTATGATATATGCATGGTATCATATGAGATGGATGAATGATTGAGAAATGAATGGTTGACAAATGTTGAGAACTGAAATTGAGAAATATTGATGAGATTTTGATATTGGAGTTTGGAAATGATTGAATGTGAATATTGGAAGTGTTTTTAACAGGTTCCGAAGAACTGTTTTCTCCATTTTTAGCCGGTACTCCGCCGGATTTTGTTTAAAATTTTCGGAACCTCAAATAAATTATAATTTCGATAAATGGCTTAAATAAATTATATTTCACAAGTTATATTCAAAAGGAAGAATAAAAATGAATTAAGATAAAATAGAGTGCTCGGCATACTGAGTGGCATAACTTGCTCGGCTACACTGTAGTAGGGTAAGGGGTGTCACAAAACTCTTCCTTGTGATGTGGGGATAAACTTTAATGAAGCAACCTTGGTGTTTGGAGGTGGAATGGAGGGGATGATGAAGCTTGAATTACATGCGGCAATGGAGGTTTTGGGAGCTCTTCATCTACGGCAATGGTGATTTCTAAAGTTGAAGATGAAGTGTGAGTGGAGGAAATCTGCCCACTTAATGCATATTATAATCCTTAGTGGTCCACTTACACAAAATCAATTATATTATATGTTTAAATGTGTTAATTACCTAATTTGAACCCCATTTTTGCTATTTATATTAGGTACCCCTAAATTAACTTTTCATTATATTTTCCAAGTGTAATATTATTTATTTTTAATGGACATTTAGGTCAAAAGACAACTCGGGGTGTCAAATGACCACAATGCCTCTGTTCGGATTGTATTCCCGATTTTTCGGTAACACCGGGTTTTGTCCATTTTTCGATTTCTCACTTTTCTTTGTACTAATTAATTAATTTTTCTTTGATATTTCTAATGGTATTTATATTTCAATAGGTATCTATTTAAGTCCTAAAAATATTTTTTAGGGTTCCCCGCGGTCCAGGGCTAGTCAATGGTCCACGCTGTGATTTCCCGGTGCGGTCACCCATCGCTAGGGTTCTCGACTCGCTTAACTTGGTTACATTTCTTTGCTATTATTTTTCCTTTGTTTTTCTTATATTTTCTTTTCTTGTATTTCATTATTTTATGTCTCCTCAATCATAACGAAGTGTAGTTCTAGGCATCCTAGTTGTCCGGACAACACTGGTCACCTGAATAGTAGAACGCACTACCGAATTTAGGGGTGTTACAATTCTCCCCCCCCCCCCCTTAAAATAAATTTCGTCCACGAAATTTTACCCAATAGCCATCTTACAATAGTCATACGTTTATTTTCTCCTTTCTATATGATCGTATAATCTTCTTTCCCTCGAATTTGTATAAGACTTTTAACAATCTAATACAACGTTTAATTTGTTTGTATAACACCAATCTTCTCTTATTATTGTGTTGTCTAATATTTCGATTCATGTTCCTTCTTGAATGACCCCTTGCGGTCATGTTAGAATCATTTATCTAGTCATTGGTCCTCTGACCATTCTAGTCCATAGTCTTCCTCACATTCGTAATGTTTCTTTGTTATATCTGAACCAACTGTTCGAATTTTTACTTCCATAACTCTTTTTATCTGTCAATATTCTATAACTTACTTCCTTTTGTACTGAACTATAACCTTTCGATATTCTAACTTTTGAGTTTTAGATCCCTAAGTAGGATTTTCAAACTTATTTCTAACAATTAAATTATGTCGTGGAAAAACTATACCAAAACAGATGCCGTTGGCAACTATTCTCATCTAGGTGTATTATCAGGTAGTACGTTGCTCTACACAATAATCTCAAGTTAGTACTGTAATATGCAGCTTACAGTATAAACATCAAGAATATTGCATAGTTACTATGATACACCCCAATAGATCAAACTTTCCTATCTTTTATCCTTTTCGAATTCACTGATATCCGAACTTATTCTGATTACAATATCCATAAGCAATTACTAACAGTAACATCCTTGCCCTCATCTAGAGCAATTCCATTACTGCATCTTACTTTTACGTCCTCTTGCCTTACATTAAGTAGGCTCGCCAATTAGCTTCATAATTTATGGTGTGTCAGAAAATACTTTTCGCCAATAAACTCTTCCAAAACTAATTTCACTTATTATCACAATCCTTATCCTAAAGGACTAATCACTAATGCATCAAAATTTATTCCCCTGTAAAGGAATAACAACAGAACATATAATTCTAACACTAACATAAAAGTATTCAGACTCCTTCAACTCTGCTGGTGCCATTTTGTATGGTGTTATGGAGATTGGATCCACACCAAGCATAACATTAATTTCAAACTGCACTTCTCTTCCCGGAGGTAATCCTGGTAATTCATCAGGAAACACATCTGGAAAGTCATGTATTGTAGGGATGTCACACCTTACCCCTCTGTAAGGCATAACATGATCCCGTAGAATACCTAATGAACTACCGAACTTCACCTACCGATAACTCATTAAGTACCCTACAAGGGATTTTAAAACAATTTTCTTATTTTTGATAAGTGGTGAGCATTTCTAATAAGTATTTTAAACATGTAATTAAGTTGAAAGCTATTTGAAAATTTTTAGCCCATTTTATTTTTCCGCAAATTTTATAAAAATTTTGACAGAGTTCTCTCTGTATTTTTAGAGAACAGTTCTTCAAATACCTGAGAAAAAAACACTTCTAAAAATTTTCTCAACAACTACTTCAATTTCAAACTCAATCTCAAATAATTTCTCAACACATTTATCAACTTTCAATTCAAATCCAGTATCCAATGATCATCAAAATACTAACAATCCATTTCATTCAAATTAAATAAAATAGTACAAAACAATTTAAATATATCATTACAAAATTTACATTGAGAGAATTTCAACTATAATATACATTACAACTTTATACAAATTTTATACAACTGCTCAAGACCCATTTTTACATGTCCATACATTTATGTGCAATATATATACATCAAAAGAAATATTTACAATTAGGGTATAAATTATACCCGAAGACTTTAGGCTGAATGATCCTCAATCTTTAGCAGCTCAGTCTGCTGCTCCTCTAGTCTCTGTATCTGCGACAGCAATAAAAGCTATCGCTGAGTACTAGGACTCAGTGGTGCACAACATACTAAAATA
This sequence comes from Hevea brasiliensis, assembly GCF_030052815.1. Taxonomy (NCBI): domain Eukaryota; kingdom Viridiplantae; phylum Streptophyta; class Magnoliopsida; order Malpighiales; family Euphorbiaceae; genus Hevea; species Hevea brasiliensis. The sequence goes on from NC_079494.1 coordinate 24,123,475, forward strand.
ATCTTTATGCAAAAATAAAATCACATTTATTCAAAAATTTGACTAAACATGAGCATTAAACACAAAACATGAATTACGAGATTTTAATGCAAACCACGTTCATTTCGAAGTATCAAAACACTTTTCATAAAATCCACAGTTAAATCATGCCATTCGAAACAAATAGAATCTCAATAGCTAGAGGCTAAAGAGAAATCACATCACAAGGCTAGCTAGCTCAAATATATGGATATCCATTCACATCCTCTTCTACTGGCACACCTCAACAATTCTCCAGAGAAGGAATCAAAATTCGAAACTAATTACCCCCACTAGTCGTGCTAGTGAGGTGTTCAAATATATGGTCATGATACTGTGGTTTCAAAACTTATCTTAACAATTTGCTAAATATTGCTATTTCAAATATACACAATAACTTTCACAGTTTAAATCAAAACATCATAAATAATGTCACAAATAAACTTTCAACAATTCCAAAACACAAGTGAAATACATATTTCGTTCACTTTATCAATGAATTTTAAAGCATGGAGATGTTGTGCACAAACCTCAAGCGAGTCGTCCCTTAGCCTCGACTCGGTTCCTCGGGTTCCTTCCCGATATTCTTTTCAACTGAAACACACAATTTTACAATGTTTCAGTACTAGAACTTAACACAAATCCAAAATAAATTTAGCTTCACATTTACCTAATTCTAACGCGTTAAATTCTACGTTCTCGAAATTTTTGTGTTTCGAGTTACTATTCACTACACTATTCAAGTCAAATAGTTGACTTTCTAAGACTTAATAGGTATGGGAACTCCAACTTCACCCACATACCACATTTTGATCATTAAACTTGTTGGTTTTGGTCATTTTCTCAAAACTTAGGTCTTTTAGGCAAAATTGCCAATTTTCGATTTTGGAGTCCTAAGTTGGACTGTTTCATTGGCCCTTTTACTGTTGGAATTTGGCAAAACTTCCTTCATAGAAAATGTTCCTTATTGTATTAAGTGTATTCTCATTTTTGGATCACCCCAATTGGAGTTTTGTAGCTCAAGTTATAGCCAAAATATAATTACTGTTCACGTGGACTGTGCATGCTGCAATTTACGTTCTGGCATATTTTTTATCCAACTTCATTCAATAATTTGATCAAGTTAAGTCAACAATTTGGTCTAATTTCCTTCATACGAAATGTTCTACTGTGTCTTAGGTTTCCATCAGTTCAAGATTCACGTAAATCGGAGTTTTCTAGAGAGCGTTATAGCCATTGAAACTTTACTGTTCAAATGGCAATTCTGCAGTTTTGCAGGTTCAGTAACTCAACTTTGCTCAATAATTTGATTAGGTTAGTGGCATAATTTGGGTTGGTGTTCTTCATGAAAGTTTTAGATCTATATCTTATCTAATGACTGGTAAAATTTCAGGTCATTTTGACCTTCCTAGCTCGAGTTATGACCAAATGAACAATTACTGTTCATTTGGTCAGTTTGTGCAGTGGCAGACTGCTCTTAACCAACTTTGGTCAATTGGTTCACTAGGTTTTGGTCAGTTTTTGGGCATGGTTCCTTAACAAAAATTATGTCAGTTTATGTCTATTTTCATCCCCAATTGGTGACATATCAATTGGACTTGTAAAATTTCTGTTTTGGTCCTTCAAAGTTGGCTTGGTCATGCTGCCAGCAGCATGACCATTTGCCCTACGAATTTAACTTTGATTCTCACAATTCCCACACAACTCCTTTGGTCATTATTGACCATTTTTCTCTTCACAGTAGGTCAAACATGCCATTTACTCATTTTTCCAAATTTTGCCTCAAAACCCTAGGCCTCCAAACCCTAATCACACTAAATTGTTGCATTTGATTGATTCCATGCATACATACATGTTTCTTCATCTCAAACAAGCTCACATATGTATTTAAATCTATCAAACCATGCAAATATACCCCTATACACATGCTGGCCGAATTTCACTTTAGTCCCTCACACATATTTTTTTTTATTTTAAGTTTATTTCTATGCTCTTGATGCTATACATACACTAATTAAACTAAAAACTTGAAGTTTGCATTACTTACCTTGTTAGGTGTCTTTGAACTTTCACTTTCTCTCAATTTTCTTCAATTCTTTGATGACCAATCTTCCTCTCAAGTGATTAAATCAAGTTTTTGTGAAGCAAGTATGGGAGGATTTGGGGTTTAATGGTGGTTTCAAAGCTTGAAGCAAGCTTTAATGGAGGTTTACAATGGTGAGGGAGAGAGAAATGTAAATGGGAGGAAGATGAGGCTTTTTACTTTTTTTTTTTTTTTACTTGTTCTTTAATTTAATTCTCGATTCCGAAATTTTCTTTTCTCCGATTTTATTTGACAGTTAGGTCAGGAGTCAGCTTTCGGGGTTAATTAACCAAATTGCCCCTCACCGGTTCATCCCGGTTTGCAAATAATTCCATATTTCTTCCGGCTCCCTGACCTAATTATTTGATTGGCTTAACAGTTCTTTTTCATATTTTTTTCTTTTCCACTGTGTTCATACGGGTCCTAGGGACAGCAGCGTCACTTTTTACGGTTCGAAATTTGAGTTTAAAATGACTTCAGATCATTCCTAGAAAGGTCACCCATCATTTGTGACTCTCAGCTCATTTAACTTCTTCTGTTCTGTTTTTCTTGTTTATACTTAACTAATTGAACATTACTAATTATTTGTGTTTATAGTTTATCTAGTTGTCTTAAGTGTGGTTCTAATCCCTTAATTGTCCGGACCAACACCGGTCACCGGAACAGCGAAATCTACCAGGCTATGCAAACGGGGGTGTTACAATTCTCCCCCCCTTAAAATAAATTTCATCTCAAAATTTTACCTGGTATCAATCTCTGAACAGCTGTGGGTGCTGTCTCCTCATGTCCTCCTCTCATTCCCAAGTAGCCTCCTGGCCCGAATGATGGTTCCACAACACTTTCACCAACGGTATCTGCTTGTTCCGTAGCTGCTTCACCTCATAAGCTAGAATTTGTATGGGTTCTTCTTCATATGTGAGGTCTGGATTCACTTCAATTTCCTCTACTGGTAGTACATGAGATGGGTCTGATCGGTACCTCTTCAACATAGACACATGGAAAACATTATGTATCTTCTCCAACTCTGGAGGTAGTGCCAACCGATATGCCAAAGGACCCACTCTTTCCAGAACCTCATATGGCCCAATGAAACGAGGACTCAGTTTCCCCTTTCTGCCGAATCTCATAATTCTCTTCCAAGGAGAAACCTTGAGGAAAACTTTCTCACCTACTGCATACTCAATATCCCTTCTTTTCAGATCAATGTAGGACTTCTGATGGTCTGATGCAGTCTTAAGTCGATCTCGAATCACCCTGATTTTCTCCTCAGTTTGCTGAACAATTTCGGGTCCAATCATCTTTCTTTCACCCATGTCATCCCAACACAATGGGGTTCTACATTTTCTGCCATACAAAGCTTCATATGGAGGCATCCCAATGCTTGATTGGTAGCTGTTGTTGTAAGCAAACTCAATCAAAGGCAAGTGTGTATCCCAACTGCCCTCAAACTCAATCACACAAGCCCGTAGCATGTCCTCCAAGATCTGAATTACCCTCTCGGTGGCCATGCATGCGTGGGTGGAATGCGATCTTGAAGTTCAATCTAGTTCCTAGGGCTCTCTGAAGACTACCCCAGAATCTAGAAGTGAACCTAGGATCTCTGTCTGACACGATGGATACTGGCACTCCATGCAGTCTCACAATCTCATCGATGTATAACTTGGCCAATCTTTCTAAACTATAGTCCATCCGAACTGGCAGAAAATGAGCAGACTTGGTCAGTCTGTCAACAATGACCCAAACCGCATCATGACTCTTCTGTGTCCTCAGAAGTCCCATCACAAAATCCATCGTTATTCTCTCCCATTTCCATTCTGGTACTGGTAGTGGATGTAAAAACCCAGCGGATACTCGATGCTCTGCCTTTACTTGCTGATAAGTTAGGCATTTAGAAACAAACTCTGCCACATTTCTTTTCATACCCATCCACCAGTAATGCTCCTTTAGCCCTCTATACATTTTTGTGCCACCAGGGTGCATGGCAAAAGGAGACTCATGTGCTTCTTTCAAAATGATCTTCCTCAATTCAACATCATTGGGAACACATATTCTGCCCTGGTGTAGCAGTAGACCGTCATCTCTGATTGAGAATTCTGGTTTCTTGCCCTGTCATACTTCTTCCATCAACTTCTGATACTTCTGATCATTCTGAGCAGCCATTCTAATCTGATCAATCAACACTGGCTGTACATGCCATGCAACTGTTGTCTGCCCATCATCATTAATCTCTAAGCTGGCATGCAATGATCTTAACTCATGTACCAAAGATAAAGGAGTAACTCGTAGACTTGCCATAGTCTTGCGACTTAAGGCATCAGCCACAACATTAGCTTTCCCTGGCTAATAGTCTATCAGACAATCATAGTTTTATCAACTCTAACCATCTCCTCTGTCTCAAATTCAGCTCTTTCTGGGTGCCCAAATACTTCAAACTCTTATGATCTGTATAGATGTAACACCTTTCCCCATACAAATAGTGTCTCCAGATCTTAAGAGCAAACACAATAGCTGCAAGCTCCAAATCATGTGTTGGATAATTCCTCTCATGCGGTTTTAGCTGGCGTGATGCATAGGCAATGACATTTTGATTTTGCATCAATACACAGCCTAACCCATTGTGAGAAGCATCACTATATACTGTATATTCTTTACCCGGAGTAGGTAAAGTCAGGACTGGAGCTTCAGTCAAACATCTCTTCAATTCATCAGGAAAAACATCCAGAAAATCACATATAGTAAGGATGTCCCTTAGTGCTGGACTCCCCACTTGGGTGTCTATCACATGTGCCAAGTATGCTTCACACCCCTTTCTGATCATCCTTCTTGCTAATGCAGCTGAAATGATGTTTGATGGCAGTAAATTCCTCTCCCCATGTATTACCACATCACCGTATAAAGGGAGACCAAAAGTGACTGTCTTCAGTCTACAGTCAATCATAGCATGATGCCTGGCTAACCAATCCATGCTCAAGATGATATCATACTGTCTAAAGGGCATTTCAATCAAGTTTGACAGGAAAACATGTCCTTGGATCACCAAAGGACAGTCTCTATAAATTCTGTTGACCCGGACCTCTTATCCTAACAGACTAGTTACTAGCACTTCAAAATCCATTTGCACACATGGAACAACAAGTGAACTAACTATGCTAGCACTAACATATGAATGAGTTGAACCCGGATCAAACAACACAAATACTTCTTGATCAGAGATAGAGAATGTACTAGCTACCACATCAGAAGTCTCAACCTCTTCTCGCTGTCTCATTGTGTAGATTCTAGTTGAAGCACTTCCTTGTCCCGACTGATCAACTGTGCCCTGACTGCCTAAAGTGGTGCCTCTACCTTTGCCTCTTCCTCTGCCAAATGACTGTGAACCTCTGGGAGCAGGACTCTGAATAGATCTCTCGGCAGTAGTAGGAGCTGGACTATATCTCGGAGCACTAGTACAGTCTTTAGCTATATGGCCCTTGCCTCCGCAGTTAAAGCAGGCTCCAGTGGCCCAGTAGCACTCCCCCCCATGAATCTTACCACAAGCCTCACAGGGGCGGGCAGAATGTGAACCCCTGCTCGACTGCTGACCAGACCTAGGGGGTCTCTGTCCAGAGAATTGGCCCCTACCAAATCTTCCACCTCGACCCCTGCTGGGTCCACGAAACATCTTCTTTTTCCCAGAAGTCCCACCAGAACTTGGCTCTACAGACTTTTTCCCCTTGTCTTTCTCTGATTTCTTAGCTTTCTCTGATTTTTCTTTCACTGGGGTTGCTTCTGATTCTATTATTTCCAACTCAAGTGCTTGAGACATGAGCTCTGAAAAGTTGCTGTGTCGGAATCCCACAACTTGCATCCTTATGCTGGGCTCCAAACCCGTCTCAAATCTCTTGCATCTTGCCTTGCTAGTAGTAAGGAGACTCCCAGCATAATGACTTAAGCGGGAGAACTCCCTCTCATACTCTGCCACCAATCGGTTCCCTTGTTTCAGACTCAAAAATTCTTGCAGTTTCTGGTCAACATATGCATCTAGGATGTATTTCTGTCTGAATTCTCTGATAAAGTCATCCCAGGTCAACACTGGTGGTTCAGCCAAGCTGTGGGGGATGGTCTTCCACTAATCATACGCATCCCCTTGCAGTAGCGACACAGAATACTTAAACTTTAGTTCATCTTGGCAGTGCAGCTTCTTAAATACTCTGTCCATTCTTTCAAGCCATTGCTCTGCCTCTAAAGGGTCCACTACACCCTTAAATTCTGCAGCCCCATACTTCAATAACTTATCATACTGTCTGGCTGGAGGCAGTGGTTGTGCCATAGGTGGTTGGGGTGGAGCTTGAACAGGTATACCCCCAGCCATTTGTTGAAACATCGCAGCCATCTGCTATCTGGTGCGAGGAATCGCGGCATTTGTGGGTGGTCTTCTTGAACCATCGACATTCGGTAAAGTGGGGCTTCCTTGTACCTCGGCTTCAATTTGCTCAGCGGCGATCCTTCTTCCATTTCAGGCTGAAGTTAGGGTATCTCCTGAACAAGTAACACATGGAGATTTCCCTCCATTAGTTCTTATTCATGATGTAATGCACTGTATGTAACAATTATGGACATTGAGCAGTTGTACTTAACAAAGAAAAATACAAATTCATAAGTAAAAACATATTTCAAAAATTTGCTCTGATACCACTAAAACATGTCACACCTTACCCCTCTGTAAGGCATAACATGATCCCGTAGAATACCTAATGAACTACCGAACTTCACCTACCGATAACTCATTAAGTACCCTACAAGGGATTTTAAAATAATTTTCTTATTTTTGATAAGTGGTGAGCATTTCTAATAAGTATTTTAAACATGTAATTAAGTTGAAAGCTAGTTGAAAATTTTGAGCCCATTTTATTTTTTCGCAAATTTTATAAAAATTTTGACAGAGTTCCCTCTGTATTTTGAGAGAACAGTTCTTCAAATACCTGAAAAAAAAAAACACTTCTAAAAATTTTCTCAACAACTGCTTCAATTTCAAACTCAATCTCAAACAATTTCTCAACACATTTATCAACTTTCAATTCAAATCCAGTATCCAATGATCATCAAAATACTAACAATCTATTTCACTCAAATTAAATAAAATAGTACAAAACAATTTAAATAGATTATTACAAAATTTACATTAAGAGAATTTCAACTATAATATACATTACAACTTTATACAAATTTTATACAACTGCTCAAGACCCATTTTTACATGTCCATACATTTATGTGCAATATATATACATCAAAAGAAATATTTACAATTAGGGTATAAATTATACCCGAAGACTTTAGGCTGAATGATCCTCAATCTTTAGCAGCTCAGTCTGCTGCTCCTCTAGTCTCTGTATCTGCGGCAAATAAAGCTATCGCTGAGTACTAGGACTCAGTGGTGCACAACATACTAAAATAATCTTTATGCAAAAATAAAATCACATTTATTCAAAAATTTGACTAAACATGAGCATTAAACACAAAACATGAATTATGAGATTTTAATGCAAACCACGTTCATTTCGAAGTATCAAAACACATTTCATAAAACCCACAGTTAAATCATGCCATTCGAAATAAATAGAATCTCAATAGCCAGAGGCTAAAGAGAAACCACATCACAAGGCTAGCTAGCTCAAATATATGGATATCCATTCACATCCTCTTCTACTGGCACACCTCAACACTTCTCAAGAGAAGGAATCAAAATTCGAAACTAATTACCCCCACTAGTCGTGCTAGTGAGGTGTTCAAATATATGGTCATGATACTGTGGTTTCAAAACTTATCTTAACAATTTGCTAAACATTGCTATTTTAAATATACACAATAACTTTCACATTTTAAATCAAAACATCATAAATAATGTCACAAATAAACTTTCAACAATTCCAAAACACAAGTGAAATACATATTTCGTTCACTTTATCAATGAATTTTAAAGCATGGAGATATTGTGCACAAACCTCAAGCGAGTCGTCCCTTAGCCTCGACTCGGTTCCTCGGGTTCCTTCCCGATATTCTTTTCAACTGAAACACACAATTTTACAATGTTTCAGTACTAGAACTTAACACAAATCCAAAATAAATTTAGCTTCACATTTACCTAATTCTAACGCGTTAAATTCTACGTTCTCGAAATTTTTGTGTTTCGGGTTACTATTCACTACACTATTCAAGTCAAATAGTTGACTTTCTAAGACTTAATAGGTATGGGAACTCTAACTTCACCCACATACCACATTTTGGTCATTAAACTTGTTGGTTTTGGTCATATTCTCAAAACTTAGCTCTTTTAGGCAAAATTGCCAATTTTCGGCTTTGGAGTCCTAAGTTGCACTGTTTCATTGGCCCTTTTACTGTTGTAATTTGGCAAAACTTCCTTCATAGAAAATGTTCCTTATTGTCTTAAGTGTATTCTCATTTTTGGATCACCCCAATTGGAGTTTTGTAGCTCAAGTTATAGCCAAAATATAATTACTGTTCACGTGCACTGTTCATGCTCCAATTTACGTTCTGGCATATTTTTTATCCAAATTTATTCAATAATTTGATCAAGTTAAGTCCATAATTTGATCTAATATCCTTAATAAAAAATGTTCTACTATGTCTTAGGTTTCCATCGGTTCAAGATTCACCTAAATCGGAGTTTTCTAGAGAGAGTTATAGCCATTGAAACTTTACTGTTCAAATGGCAATTCTGCAGTTTTGCAGGTTCAGTAACTCAACTTTTCTCAATAATTTGATTAGGTTAATGGCATAATTTGGGTTGGTGTTCTCCATAAAAGTTTTAGATCTATATCTTATCTAATTACTGGTAAAATTTTAGGTCATTTTGACCTTCCTAGCTCGAGTTATGACCAAATGAACAATTACTGTTCATTTGGTCAGTTTGTGCAGTGGCAGACTGCTCTTAACCAACTTTGGTCAATTGGTTCACTAGGTTTTGGTCAGTTTTTGGGCATGGTTCCTTAACGAAAATTATGTCATTTTATGTCTATTTTCATCCTCAATTGGTGGCATATCAATTGGACATGTAAAATTTCCATTTTGGTCCTTCAAAGTTGGCTTGGTTATGCTGCTAGCAGCATGACCATTTGCCCTACGAATTTAACTTTGATTCTCACAATTCCCACACATCTCCTTTGGTCATTATTGACCATTTTTCTCTTCACAATAGGTCAAACATGCCATTTACTCATTTTTCCAAATTTTGCCTCAAAACCCTAGGCCTCCAAACCCTAATCACACTAAATTGTTGCATTTGATTGATTCCATGCATACATACATGTTTCTTCATCTCAAACAAGCTCACATATGTATTTAAATCTACCAAACCATGCAAATATACCCCTATACACATGCTGGCCGAATTTCACTTTAGTCCCTCACACATATTTTTTTTTTATTTTAAGTTTATTTCTATGCTCTTGATGCTATACATACACTAATTAAACTAAAAACTTGAAGTTTGCATTACTTACCTTGTTAGGTGTCTTTGAACTTTCACTTTCTCTCAATTTTCTTCAATTCTTTGATGACCAATCTTCCTCTCAAGTGATTAAATCAAGTTTTTGTGAAGCAAGTATGGGAGGATTTGGGGTTTAATGGTGGTTTCAAAGCTTAAAGCAAGCTTTAATGGAGGTTTACAATGGTGAGGGAGAGAGAAACGTAAATGGGAGGAAGATGAGGCTTTTTACTTTTTTTTTTTTTTACTTGTTCTTTAATTTAATTCTCGATCCCGAAATTTTCTTTTCTCTGATTTTATTTGACAGTTAGGTCAAGAGTCAGCTCTTGGGGTTAATTGACCAAATTGCCCCTCACCGGTTCATCCCGGTTTGCAAATAATTCCATATTTCTTCCAGCTCCCTGACCTAATTATTTGATTGGCTTAACAGTTCTTTTTCGTAATTTTCTCTTTTCCACTGTGTTCATAAGGGTCCTAAGGACCGCAGCGTCACTTTTTACGGTTCGAAATTTGAGTTTAAAATGACTTCGCAGTCATTCCCGAGAAGGTCACCCATCGCTGTGACTCTCGGCTCGTTTAACTTCTTATGTTCTGTTTTTCTTGTTTATACTTAACTAATTGAACATTACTAATTATTTGTGTTTATAGTTTATCTAGTTGTCTTAAGTGTGGTTCTAATCCCCTTAATTGTTCAGACCGACACCGGTCACCGGAACAGCGAAATCTACCAGGCTATGCAAACGGGGGTGTTACAAGGGATGTCTTTCAATGCTGGACTCCCCACTTGGGTGTCTACCACATGTGCCAAGTATGCTTCACACCCCTTTCTGATCATTTTTCTGGCTAGTGCAGCCGAAATGATGTTTGATGGCAATAACTGCCTCTCCCCATGTATTACCATATCACTGTACTGAGGGAGACTAAAAATGACCGTCTTCAGCCTACAGTCAATCATGGCATGATGCCTAGCTAACCAATCCATGCCCAAGATGATATCATAATCTCTGAAGGGCATTTCAATGAAATCAGATAGAAAAGTGTCCTTGGATCACCAAAGGACAATCCCTATACATTCTATTAACCCTGACCTCCTGTCCTAGCGAACTTGTTACTAGCACCTCAAAGTCTATTTTTGTACATGGAACAATAACGCAATCAATGATGCTAGCACTCACATAAGAATGGGTAGAACTCGGATCAAATAACACAAACACATCCTGATTAATAGTTAAGAAGGTACCAGCCACAACATCATATGTCTCAGCCTCTTCTCTTGTCTCATTGCATAGATTTTGACTGGAGCACTGTCTTGCTCTGAATGTTTCACTGTGCCTTGGTTGCCTACTGGGCTACCTCTACCCCTGCCTCTACCTCTGCTGGGTGGTTGTGAACTTCTGGTGACAGGGCTCTGAACTAACCCTTCAGTAGTAGTAGAAGGTGGTCCAACTCTACGGACACTGGTGCAGTCCTTGGCAAAGTGTCCTATGCCTCCACAGTTATAACAGGCTCCTATGGCCTTGTAGCACACCCCACCATGATTTCTACCACAAGTTTCGCATTGGCGGGGAGGGTAGGAACTTCTAGTTGTTCGACGACTAGACCTTGGTGGTCTCTGCCTTGATGATCCACCTCTGTTATATCCCTGAGCTCGGGGCTCCTCAAATTCTTTTCTCTTTCTCAAATTACTGCTTGAGCTCTGACCCATAGGTTTCTCCCTCTTTTCTATTTCATATTGCCCTTATGGGGTTTAGGCCTGTACTTGAGCTTGAGCTAACAGAGTATCAGCTATTTATTGAAAGAAAGTGGCCATTTGCTGGGCCATTTGTGCAGTAATTTGTACCGGTAAAACTGGTACAGTCGGGCCTTCGACACTTTGTGGAGCTGGGGTCTCAACTTATACCTCAGCCTCTATCGATTGATCAACTGAACGATCAGCCTCTTCCATAGTCAATTTGAGGATCTTAGACCTTCTTAACAATTAACACAAGGAGATTTCCTCCCGTTAGTGCATATTTATAATGTAATGTACTGTATGTATCAAACAATGATATTGAGCAGTTGTACTATGAAGAAAGAATATTCAAGTAACATGTGAAAAGAGAATTTAAAAACTTTGCTCTGATACCACTAAAACATGTCACACCCTACCCCTCTGTAAGGCATAACATGTCACACCCACACCCTACCTAATGAATTACCAACTTCGTCTACTGATAACCCATTAAATACACTACAAGGGATTTTAAAACTTTTCTTACATCTTTTTACAGTGGTGAGCACTATTTACAGGTGTCAAAAATTTTTTTGAACTTAAGTGAAAGAGATAGCACATTTGAATTATTAGGAATTTCTGTAAAAATTTTGACGGAGTGCCCTCTGTATTTTGAATAAAACAGTTCTTCAAAAAACCTGTAAAAAGCACTTCAAATATATTTCTCAATCTCAAACTCCAACATAATTCAACACAATATGTTTTTCAACTCAAACCCACAATAATTTTTCAAAGACTGAGATAAAAGAAATACAGTATAAATTTTACAAGTCAAAATAACTCATACTTCACTTTACAACTTCAATGTACAATTTTAATTTACAACTGCTCAAAATCAAGAACACTATATACATACAGTGAACATACATTACAGTACAAAATGCAAAATGTGGTATACTCAATATACCCGATGATCTCTCGCTGAATGTACTAGCAGCCTAGTTCACGCTCACAATCTGTCTACCATGACAAAGAATGAAAGCTATCACGAGACAATGTCTCAGTGGTGCACAACATTAACCAAATATAAATTTAAATCACATTTCATAAATCATATAAATGATGGATACGTAAAACCATAGTTAAATTCAAGACAATGAATGTCATAAGGAATTTTACACAATATCACAATAAATCTCAGTAATCAAAACGTAATTAAATTCAAAAGACAGTGAATGTCAATAAGAATTTAAACTCCATTTCACAAATTATCAAAGCTCATAATAACACAATTTAGTCGAATAATTTAAGAACACAGTGTTGCCAATTCATTCACAACTTAAACCATGACACAAATTTCCGATCATTGCCGCGCTGTACACCACGACAAAGCAATCACGACCCCACTAATCGAAATCAATGAGGAAGGGAGCTAGCTATATAATGAGTACTCATCCGATCACCTCAACTGGTAAACCAGAGAGGGAGAAAAATAAACGATCACGACTCCATAAATGGAGAAGGAAAATAAACGATCACAACCCCATAAATGGAGAAGGAATGATATGATATTGTCATGCTAAGTGTGAACACAAAATCAATTCCAAACATTTTATTCAAATGATTCGTGAGAATCCAATAAATTTCCAAAGTCATAATTTTATTCACAAAATGGCAACACAATTCATAAGTAACTTCAATTTTCACAAATCACACTAAATAATTTTTTCCACAGTTTCAAACCATTTACTATGCTTTTCAAGCAATAAGTATCCATTCAAACATATTTCCATAATTAAAAACAATAATATACAAATAGTCATAATTTATTTCAATTGAAAAATTCAAAAGAAATAAATCACAGTGCACAAACCTCTGATAACTGTCTCCTGGTCTTGACTCAGTGTTTCCTTCCCTTTCCCTGAGTCTTTGCTAACTGAGAAACACCATTTGAAGTGTTTCAGTACTTAATTAAATTGTCTCTAACGATAATGCTTGATAAGTAATTCACTGAATGCTATTATTTGCTTAATCAACCTAATATATTGACCCTCGATGCGTTCTAGGTAAATTAGGTTTTAAAGTTACCAATATGTCACATTCGATAGTCTTTTAGGGTTGGTACATGTTACCAATTTCATTTCCGTGTATACTGCATTTTCTTGAAATTTGCTGGATTCCAGAATACTAGTTTGACCTAGCCGGACGACCTAGTTTCCTCAGTTTTCGAGTTTCGGTCAAAACTATAAACTTGTAGATCTATGTCTTATGGAATGCGAGGCAAAATTTCAGGTCATTCTGAGTTATGTAGACCAAGTTATGGTCATTTTACTGTTGCTGGTCAACTTGCACCAAAATTGGTCACTTTAGGTCATTTTAGGTCATTTTAGGTTCGGCCAGTTTTTGGACCCGAACTTGTGCAAGATGTTTGACTTGCTTATGGTCATTTCTGGTCTTTTGTGTCTTCATAAGACTTGTAGATACGGGTCTTAACTATTCATGGTCAAAATTTCAGGACAAGTGGACCTGTTTTGAGTGAGTTATGGCCTAAACACTAACTGCTGCCCAAATGGTCAGTTTTCAGGCCTTATTTGCACTTAATCCGGATTTGGTCATTTTTCAAGCTACCTTGCAAGCAGAATTTTGGCAAGGTTCCTTCATGAAAGTTGGCACATTTTGTGCCTAGTTTCACCTCCAATTGGTCTCATACCAATTGGAGCCACACACTTAAAGGTATAGGCCTAAAACACAAACTGCCTTATTGCATTTCTTTCATACACATCAAGGATCACTCCTAACACTTACCAAACTCAATATTCAAGTCAATTCTGGTTGTATCATGACCTAAACATAATTCACAACACATTATAGGTCATTTTGGCAGCTTACAATTACATTCAAAATACACCATAAAGTGCAGAATTTGTCCAACTCAATTTACAATAATTCAATCACCAATCCATGCTCATTTACATGTCCAACTTGATACCATCATACAAGCACTCAAACTGCCATAATCACTATCACAATTCAACACCATTATTTCATAAACCAAGCATGAATTCTAGCATTCCTCAAGAGTTAACAAACTGCCACAATGGTACATTTACATTCCATTAATTTCCAAGCTTTAAATTTCATTTCACATTTACATATACTAAGTATACATCACCCAAACAATTTCCTACACAATATACATTTAATCAATCATTTAATTCACCATTTACAAGCACAAACAAACTGCCTTCAAGGTGTTTCCATGGCTGCCAAAAGTACACATTCACATTCAACATCAAACCTCAAAAATTTCTTCATAAATCAAACACCCATAACATCCTTACAAACTTTAACAAAGCAATATTCAAAAACTCAAACTTACCTATGGATGAGACTTCTTAAATCTTCACCAAAACTTCTTAAAATTGCTATCAAACTCTGCCTTGTGATTTGGGGATAAACTTTAATGAAGCAACCTTGGTGTTTGGAGGTGGAATGGAGGGGATGATGAAGCTTGAATTACATGCGGCAATGGAGATTTTGGGAGCTCTTCATCTACGGCAATGGTGATTTCTAAAGTTGAAGATGAAGTTTGAGTGGAGGAAATCTGCCCGCTTAATGCATATTATAATCCTTAGTGGTCCACTTACACAAAATCAATTATATTATATGTTTAAATTTGTTAATTACCTAATTTGAACCCCATTTTTCCTATTTATATTAGGTACCCCTAAATTAACTTTTCATTATATTTTCCAAGTGTAATATTATTTATTTTTAATGGAAATTTAGGTCAAAAGACAACTCGGAGTGTCAAATGACCACAATGCCCCTGTTCGGGTTGTATTCCCGATTTTTCGGTAACACCGGGTTTTGTCCATTTTTCGATTTCTCACTTTTCTTTGTACTAATTAATTAATTTTTCTTTGATATTTTTAATGGTATTTATACTTCAATAGGTGTCTATTTAAGTCTTAAAAATATTTTCCAGGGTTCCCCGTGGTCCAGGGCTAGTCAACGGTCCACACCGTGATTTCCCAGTGCGGTCACCCATCGCTAGGGTTCTCGACTCGCTTAACTTGATTACATTTCTTTGCTATTATTTTTCCTTTGTTTTTCTTGTATTTTCTTTTATTGTATTTCATTATTTTATGTCTCCTCAATTATAACGAAGTGTAGTTCTAGGCATCCTAGCTGTCCGGACAACACTGGTCACTAGAACAGTAGAACGCACTACCGAATTTAGGGGTGTTACAATTATATGATATATGCATGCTAAATGGATAATGTGCAAAGTGAGACCTTAATAGTAATTAGGATGACCATAAAATCTTCCAAACAAATGATTAAGTTGGAAATGCTATAATTAAAGTAATTATAACATGGGCCCTCCATTGAGGTAATTATTTTAAGAAATTTTAAATACTTGCATAAGATGTAATTAATTTAAGAGATTTTCTTAAGAATAATTGTTAAGCATGAGATGTTGTAAATATGTAAATGGTTTGGTGGCCAATATTGGATGTACTTGAGGACATTAAAATTATTTGAATAATTACTGGCTCAATGGGATCAACTTAACTAATGCAAGATAAGTTAATAATGGATGTACCTGAGATTTTGAGCATTAGGGGGTAGGTAAAGGATTGAACCTCACATGAGATGTGATGGGCAAGGAGTTTCTCACTTATAGTTTATTATAAATCCAATAATGGATGTACCTGAGGATGATTAATAGAATTATAAGAATTCAATCACCCACTAGAAATCCATCCAACTAGGATTTCCATTTTCTACTTTGGAAGTGTAGGATTCACTAAGTTAGTGGGAGGACTAATTTGATTAAAAGACCATAATCATTTTGGTTAATTGCATGATACATTTACTAATTAATCTAGTTATTTTCTGCAGTTAATTTTCTGATAATAACGAGCACAGAACAACCACCACCATCCAATATCCTTGCAAGCATACTTGATCGCAATAGATTGACAGGACCTAATCTCTCTAATTGGCTAAGAAATTTGAAACTTTTCCTGAACCTTGAACATATAGGATATGTTCTAGACTCAAATGTTCCTGGTCCCTTACCTCCAGAGGCCACCCAAGAGGAACATGAAACTTTGGACAAGTGGAAGGAGCATGATATGAGAGTTAGGTGTTACATGCTTGCTTCTATGAGTAATGAGTTACAGAAGCAGCATGAGAACATACAGAGTGCGAGTGAGATCCTCTTTCACCTACAAGAGTTTATAGTGAGCACAGCAGGAATGCTAGGTATGAGATATCTAGACAGCTGCTCCGCATGAGGATGTCTGAGGGACAAAATGTTAGGGATCATGTCCACAAGATGATTCGGCTGATTGAGCAGTTGGAACATCTTGACTTCAACATAGATTTTCAACTACAGACGGATTTGATCCTTCAGTCCCTTCCCGAGTCTTTTGTGAATTTTGTGACAAATTTCTATATGACTAAACAGGAATGTACTTTGGCTAGTTTACTCAACATGCTGGTTATTGCCCAAAAGAATATACCAAGCAATAAAGGAAAAGAGGTAGCTTTGATTGCATATTTTTCTTCTGGAAAGTCCAATAAGAAAAAGGGCAATTAGAAAAAGAAACCTCAAGTTCCAAGATCTTCCAAGAAGATAGCCAAACAGAAAAACAAAGATCAAAGTTGACTAAGGTAAAGGAAAGTGCTTCCACTACTAGCAGGAAAGTGTTTCCACTGCCAGCAGGAAAGTGTTTCCACTCTCCAGAGTATAGCAATCTAAAAGAATGCAATGCCATGATGAAAATCAACACAAGTTCAAAATATATTTGGCACTTAAGATTAGGTCATGTTACAGAAGATAGGATTGCAAAATTGGAGAAAATGAGGATTTTATCCTCATTGGGCTCTGAGCCTACTCCGACTTGTGAAGTTTGCCTTCAGGGCAAAATGACTAGATCACCCTTTGTTGGACAAGGACTAAGAGCTGAAAATATTTTGGAACTAATACATAGTGATGTATGTGATCCATTTAAGGAAATGGTTAAAGGCGATTTTCATTACTTTATTACCTTTACGGATAATAAATTAAGGTTTGGGTATTTGTATTTGATGAAATACAAACATGAATCCTTCAAAAAGTTCAAAGAATTTAAATCTAAAGTAGAAAAACAAACAGGAAAGAGTATTAAAGCTCTTCGATCAGATCGTGGAGGAGAATATTTTAGTACTGAATTTGATGAATACTTGAGAGAGCATGGCATTATTTCCCAGCTGACTCCTCCAGGAACACCACAGTTGAATGGTGTCTTTGAAAGGATAAATCGTATGGTATGTAGTATGATGAGTTATACTGATATGCCAATCTCCTTTTGGGGATTTGCACTAGAATTAGCTTTGTATATTCTGAATAGGATTCCATTAAAATCAATTTCTTCCACACCTTATGAGATATGGCATGGAAGAAAACCAAGTCTTAAACATGTTAAGATTTGGGGTTGTTTAGCTTATATCAAAAAGCTGAACACTGATAAATTGGAAACCAGATCAGAAAAGGGTCGATTTGTTGGATATCTAAAAGATAGTTTTGGATATTATTTGCCTACATCACAAAAGGTTGTGGTAAGTAGAGATGCCACATTTCTTGAAGAACAGCTTGTTCAAGAAGGAGGCAAAGGAAGGCAAATAGAGTTGGAATTTGAGAATTCTAACCAACCAACAGATCAAATGGATATAGATCCATCTAGTCAACCTACACCCGTTGATGAAACATCTACAGCTATTCCTCATAGAACAACCAGGGTATCTCACCCACCAGTGAGATATGGTTTCCTTCATGAAGAAGAACAAGAGTTGTTAACTCATGAAGAAGAAGATTATGGAGATGATCCACTTACCTATGAAGAAGCTATATTAGATATAGACTCTTCAAAATGGATTGATGCTATGAAATTTGAAATTGATTCCATGTATAAGAATCAAGTTTGGGATCTTGTTGACCCACCTGAAGGTATTGTACCTATAGGGAACAAATGGGTTTTCAAGAAGAAAATTGGTTCTGATGGAAAGGTAGAGACCTATAAGGCAAGGCTAGTAGCGAAAGGGTTTCGCCAAAGGTAAGGAATCGACTATGAGGAGACTTTCTTGCCTGTTGCCATGCTTAAATCAATTAGGATTCTATGAGCAATAGCTGCATATTATGATTATGAGATTTGGCTGATGGATGTCAAAACAGCTTTTCTCAATTGATATATTGAAGAAAACATTTTCATGGAACAACCTAGGGGTTTTGAATCCCAAAATGGTACCAAGGTGTGCAAGCTAAAGAGATCCATTTATGGGTTAAAGCAAGCTTCGAGGAGTTGGAACATTCGTTTTGATGAAGCCATTAAATCCTTTGGTTTTATCAAAAATGAGGATGAGCCATGTGTATATAAGAAGGTTAGTGACAGTGCTATCACTTTTCTTATCTTATATGTGGATGACATACGGTTGATGGGTAATGACACAGGTATGTTGACAACTGTAAAGGTATGATTGTCAAATACATTCTCCATGAAAGACTTAGGGGAGGCAACTTATATTCTTGGTATTCGCATCTATAGAGATAGAGCAAAAAGAATAATTGGTTTATCCCAAAGTCTATACTTAGAAAAGGTGTTAAAGAGGTTTAATATGCTTAATTCCAAGAGAGGATTGTTACCAGTGAGACATAGTACCCATCTTTTTAAAGAGATGTCTCCAAATACACCTGAAAAAAGAGATAAGATGGCCAAGATTCCATATGCTTCAGCTATTGGAAGTTTAATGTATGCAATGTTGTGTACTAGGCCGGATATCGCATATGCTATTAGTTTGACTAGCAAGTATCAATCCAATCCAGGTTTGAAACACTGGATAGCTGTTAAGAATATCCTTAAGTACTTGAGAAAAACTAAGGATTTATTCTTGATCTGTGGAGGTGGAGACTTGCAATTGGATGGTTATACTGATTCTGATTTCCAATCAGATATCGATGATAGAAAGTCTACCTCTGGATATGTGTTCATTTGTAATGGAGGTGCAGTCAGTTGGAAGAGTTCCAAACAGAGCACTACTGCAGATTCCACTATCGAGGCTGAGTATATTGCTACGTCAGATACTGCAAAGGAAGCTGTTTGGATAAAGAAGTTCGTGACAGAACTTACAGTAGTTCCTTGCATTGAGTCAGCAGTTCCACTACATTGTGACAACAATGGAGCAGTCATACAGGCTAAGGAACCAAGGTCTCACCAGAAATCCAAACATATAGAATGGCGCTACCACATTAGTAGAGAAATAGTTGGACGAGGCGATGTAGCCATGTAGAAAATAACATCAGCTGAAAATCTAGCTGATCCATTCACTAAGCCTATATCACAGACACAGCTAGACTGACATCTTGAGAAGATGGGTCTAAGATATTGTAATGAATGGCTCTAGTACTAGTGGGAGATTGTTAGGAGTATGCCCTAAAGCATATCATTTAGTATGTATCTTGTACATATTTTTACTAATAAAAGGCATTTCCACTTTTCCGTTTACATAAGATATTTATGTGTAATAGAAAAGGTCCATTGATATTTTGTTAGAAATTCTATTCTTAAGTTGTTAAGAATATGAGTGATAGTATTTCTAGTACAATGTATCATAAATAGGTTTACAATCGAGGATACTTCATAATAAGGACATGACTTATCCAGAAAGATTGTATTCATGTTTGTTTTCAAGTTATTTATATGAGATACAAATAAGATGGAATGGTGAGTCTCATGCCATATGACAAACATGATAGGCACATACAAATGATAAGTAGGCCAAACCAGTGACACATATGACAAGCACATGGAGTTCACTCTTATCAATGTTTTATCATAAATCATATCAGTGCATATAATCTTTAGACCTGAGATAGCACAATTATCTTATATATAGGTAGTTTGAGTTTGATACTGCTTTCATACTTATACTGTGTATGGGCATATGGGCATGTGTTGGCTCCTACTAGTTATATATGGAGGTAGGTGTTGATCAAGATGGAACCTGTTCCTCTAAGTAAATAGAGATAAAATCCTATGTTCATTTAATTCTTTTTGAAGTTTCAAGTTCCTGGCCAGGACAGATAGATTTAATCAGAAAAGAGTTTCTGATGAGAAAATATTTTTAATCAAGAACCGGAATTAAAAGAGAACGTAATATTCATAGCAAATGGAGTTTGACATAAACCATGACTCCAACTTGAGTTGGGACTTTGTAACAGAGAGATTCCAGTGCATGGTAATATATGATTTTAGGTTCATTTAAGGTAAACCTTATTACTGATTGAGTGGCCATGGCATGCTATGCTAAGTGTCAACCATGGTCTATGAGGTGCATAAAATGATTTAGATAAATCATTTATGGTAAGAAAGAGTTCTGATGATATTAAGAGTTGATATCCTGTTTCATTGCCAAATAGTAATGAGCCTAGTAAGTAACACACATACACAAGTTATCACCTAAATAAATATGATTTAATTAATTAATTAAAGAGTTTAATTAATTAATTAAATAGGTTTGGTTTGCAATTAGATTGCAAAGTCCCTAGCATGACTTGAAACCAAATCTAGGTTATTCGATGTACAGTATAAGTTAAATTTATATTTAAAGTGTTCAAATATGAATTTAATTAATGAAAAATTAATTAATAAAGATTAATTAATTAATTTATATTTGATATAAATTGATTAGAAGAAGAAAATTAATTATTTTGGGTTGAGAACTCAAAATTAAGACACAGGGGCATTTTGGTCATTTCACAGGATGACATGTGGCACCATGAGATGGTGACACATGGCATTATGCATAAGCTTGCCAAATGTCTTTTAATCATGTAAGATGATTAAAATGAAGATTAAATATAGGTTTAACACTTGGCACAATGTGATTGGGTCAATTAAACCTAGAACCAATCAGAGGGTGACATGTGGCAAGGGTTTAATGTGTTGACCTAGCTATATAAGTGTTATGAAAAGAAAGCAATACAACCAGTAGCAAATAACCATGGTGCCACCACTTTGAAGCTCTCCCTCTCTTCATCTTCATCTCACATCTGTTCCAAGAGATTAGTAAACAATCTCTTGAATTAAAAATACTAGAAATCGTTTCTAGTGTCCTGTTTACATCTTTAATCTCTTAAAAGGCAGAACTTGATTTTCTAAATAATAGAAAAATCTTTAGAAGCTATTCAAGGGCTGCCATAGGTTTTCTTGGTGTGGACAAGCTAGAGGGACAACATCTGGTGTCCTGAAGACGCATCTCAGAGGCACAAATACGCTGCAGTGCATCAAGAGGTTAGTGTATTTGTTCTTGATCTAATCTAGGGTTCTAAAATTAATCTGATTAATTTTAAAATCTTAAATGGCAAATACAGATCCAAAAACATATTAAAAGAGTTTTAATATATTGTTTATCATTGAAATCAAATAGATAAAAATAAATATTGCATGATGCAAGTGACCCTAGGTGAAAATTTTTTAATTCAATGGTATAAACTTGTGTTTTTCACGCTTTCACTCCTTCACATTGCATTCATTTTGTTTTTGTCATTATTATCCAAATAATAAAGATCATCATTCATATAACCTGAACCAACATATTTATTTTCAAAATAAATATTGCAAATATTATCTGTGAACTGAAATTCATAGCCATTTCTAGGCAAACTAGATTTAGAAATGATGTTCTTAAAAGCATCAGGTACATATAAAATATTATCCAAACACAAAACATGTCCAAACATATAAAAAGATTTAGATCCTATGGCTAAAGCTTCAACAGTTGAGCCACTGCCAATCCGGACTCTAACATCTTCAGAACGCAAGTTCCTACTATTTGCTAGTTCATGCATATCATGTGAAATGTGAGAACTGGTACCAGTATCTAAAACCCAAGCTGTAGATGAACTATGAGTATTATCAGAATCTAAATAAGAAGATATGGACATACCTTTTGAAGGTCTATCCTTCTTGTCCATCAGAGAAGCAAGATACTCTAGACAGTTCCTTTTCTAGTGCCCATCCTTCTGGCAATGGAAACACTTTCCTTTGCCTCCATCATCTTTAGTGTTCCCTTTCTGTTTAGCTATTTTCTTGGAAGGACTAGGAATCTGAGGTTTCTTTTTCTTATTGCTCTTCTTCTTGTTGAACTTTCCAGTAGAAGAAGTTGCAATCAAAGCTACCTCTTTTCCTTTATTACCCGGCATATTCTTTTGGGCAATAACCAGCATGTTGAGTAAACCAGCCAAAGTGCATTCCTGTTTAGTCATATAAAAATTTGTCACAAAAATCCCAAAAGGCTCAGGAAGAGACTAAAGGATCAAATTCGTCTGCAGTTGGAAATCCATGTTGAAGTCAAGATGTTCCAACTACTCAATCAGCCGAATCATCTTGTGGACATGATCCCCAACATTCTGTCCCTCAGACATCCTCATGCGGAATAGCTATCAAGATATCTCATACCTAGCATTCCTACTGTGATCACCATACAACTCTTGTAGGTGAAGGTGGATCTCACTCACACTCTACATGTTTTCATGCTGCTTCTGTAACTCATTACTCATGGAAGCAAGCATGTAACACTTAGCTCTCATATCATGCTCCTTCCACTTATCTAAAGTTTCATGTTCCTATTGTGTGGCCTCTGGAGGTAAGGGACCAGGAACATTTGAGTCTAGAATATATCCTATATGTTCAATGTTCAGGACAAGTTTCAAATTTCTTAGCCAATCAGAGAGATTAGGTCCTATCAACCTGTTGTGATCAAGTATGCTTGCAAGGATATTGGATGGTGGTGGTTGTTCTGTACTCATTATTATCAGAAAATTAATTGTAGAAAATAACTAGATTAATTAGTAAATGTATCATGTAATTAACCAAAATGATTATGGTCTTTTAATCAAATTGGTCCTCCCACTAACTTAGCGAATCCTACACTTCCAAAGTAGAAAACGAAAATCCTAGTTGGATGGATTTCTAGTGGGTGATTGAATTCTTATAATTCTATTGATCATCCTCAGGTACATCCATTATTGGAATTACAATAAACTATAAGTGAGCAACTCCTTGCCCATCACATCTCATGTAAGGTTCAATCCTTTACCTAGCCCCTAATGCTCAAAATCTCTGGTACATCCATTATTGACTTATCTTGCATTAGTTAAGTTGATCCCATGGAGCCAGTAATTATGCAAATAATTTTAATGTCCTCAAGTACATCCAATATTGGCCACCAAACCATTTACATATTTACAACATCTCATGCTTAACAATTATTCTTAAGAAAATCTCTTAAATTAATTGTATCATATGCAACTATTTAAAATTTCTTAAAATAATTGCCCCAATGTAGGGCGTATGTTATAATTACTTTAATTATAGCATATCCAACCTAATAATTTGTTTAGAAGATTTTATGGTCATCCTAATTACTATTAAGGTCTCACTTTGTACATTATGCATTTAGCATACATATATCATATAATTGCATACATTCCCATACATCTCATGCATTCATGGATAAACAGTAAATATGGTATGATCATGGACTTTCTAAGGGATTCAATTTTGAGCCACCAAGAATTGAATCAGGGCATTCCTAGGTGCATTTCATTCATTCATTTTACAAGAGTTGCTGAAGGAGTACATAATCAACACTTGATCTTAAATTCCTCCCACTGGTCCCAACAATGCTCTGACCTACTTGAACTTCTTACCATCCAATTACATAGTAATCCTTAGCATACCAAGGCGAATTTACAAGAACTTAAATAAATGAAATTACAACCCAAAAATTATTACAACCTTAATAATACATGCCCAAAATAAATTAATTAATTTACAATCCCAAAGAAACATAAAAGAAATAAATCTAATCATATTGGCCTTTTATAGTCGATGATCATCCATCATGCATATCACAATTTAATAATTAAATAAAACATATATACTTAAATTAAATTGAATGTCTCATATTCAACTTAAAAATCCAGATTTGAATATGATTCAAGCAAATTTAAAAATTCAGATTTGAATCACATTCTAACAAATTTAAAATTTTTGATTTGAATCACATTCAAACAACCTTAAAAATTCAGATTTGAATCACATTCAAACAATTTTTAAAAATCAGATTTGAATCACATTCAAACAATTTTTAAAAATTCATATTTGAATATTATTCAAACAACTTTAAAAATTCAGATTTGAAAATGATTTAAACAACTTTAAAAATTCAGATTTGAATCACATTCAAACAACTTTTAAAATTCAGATTTGAATCACATTCAAACAATTTTAAAAATTCTGATTTGAATCAAAATTTAATTGTGTGATTAAAACTACTAATTAAACACTTTAATTAGTTATAGGATAGACCTTAGATCATACAACAATTGTAGAATTTAAAACCAAACCTTGCGCCACCCATGAAGGCCAAATATGGTGCACCAATGATGGTGTTCATCAAGCATACCGCCACACATCCATTGCAACCAGCAATGGATAAATCATCTCATGATCAAAACAAACAATTAAATCATATAATCAACAATCTAAATGGCAAATATAGTGGCTTTGATACCAATTAAAGGAGCGGAAGCATGAAAAACACAAGTTTATGCTATTGAATTCAAAAATTTTCACCTACGGTCACATGCATCATGCAAGATTTATCTTTATCTATTTGATTTTAATGATAAATAACATATTAAAAATCTTTTAATATTTTTTTAGACCTGTATTTACCATTTAAGTTTTTAAAATTAATCAGATTAATTTTAGAACCCTATATTAGATCAAGAACAAATACACTAACCTCTTGATGTACTGCAGCGTATTTGTGCCTTTAGGATGCGTCTTCAGGGCACCAGATGTTGTCCCTCTAGCTTGTCCACACCATGTTCACCTATGGCAGCCCTTGAACAGCTTCTAAAGCTTTTTTCTATTATTTAGAAAATCAAGTTCTGCCTTTTAAGAGATTAAAGATGTAAATAGGACACTAGAAATAATTTCTAGTATTTTTAATTCAAGAGATTGTTTGCTAATCTCTTGGAATACATGAGAGCAGAAGATGAAGAGAAGGGAGAGCTTCTTGGGTGGCGGCACCAAAGATATCAGCTACTGGTTATATTGTTTTCTTTTCATAACAACACTTATATAGCTAGGTCACCACTTAAACCCTTGCCACATGTCACCCTCTGATTGGTTCTAGGTTTAATTGACACAATCACATTGTGCCAAGTATCAAACCTATATTTAATCTTAATTTTAATCATCTTACATGATTAAAAGACATTTGGCAAGCATATGTGTAGTGCCATGTGTCACCATCTCATGGTGCCACATGTCACGTTGTGAAATGACCAAAATGCCCTTGTGTCTTAATTTTGAGTTCTCAACTCAAAATAATTATTTCTCTTCTTCTAATCAATTTATATCAAATATAAATCCATTAATTAATCTTTATTACTTAATTTCTCATTAATTAAATTTATATTTAAACACTTTAAATATAAATTTTAACTTACCCATATACATCTAATAATCTAGATTTACTTTAAAGTCATGCTAGGGACTTTGCAATCTAATTGCAAATCAAACTTATTTAATTAATCAATTAAATCTTTAATTAAATAATTAAATCATATTTAATTAGGTGATAACTTGTGTATGTGTGTGACTTACTAGGCTCATCACTAATTGGCAATGAGAAATAATATCAACTCTTAATATCATCAGAACTCTTTGTTACCATAAATGATTTCTCTAAATCATTTTATGCACCTCATACACCATGGTTAACACCTAGCATAGCATGCCATGGCCACCCAATCAGTAATAAAGTATACCTTAAATGAACCTGTAATCATATGTTACCATGCACTAGAATCTCTCTGTTACAAAATCCCAACTCAAGCTGGAGTCATGGTTTATGTCAAACCCCATTTGCTATGAATATTATATTCTCTTTTAATTCCAGTTCTTGATTAAAAAGATTTTCTCATCAGAAACTCTTTTCTGATTAAATCTATTTATCCCGGCCAGGAACTTGAAACATCAAGAATAATTAAATGAACATAGGATTTTATCTCTATTTACTTAGAGGAACAGATTCCATCTTGATCAACACCTACCTCCATATATAACTTGTCGAAGCCAACACATGCCCATATACCCATACACAGTACAAGTATGAAAGCAGTATCAAACTCAAACCACCTATATACAAGATAATTATGCTATCTTAGGTCTAAAGATTATATGCACAAATATGATTTATGACAATACATTGGCAAGAGTAAACTCCATGTGTTTGTCATAAGTGTCACTGGTTCGGCCTACTTATCATGTGTAAGTGCCTATCATGTTTGTCATATGGCATGAGACTCACCATTCCATTTTATTTATATCTCATATAAATAACTTGGGAACAAATATGAATATAATCTTTCTGGATAAGTCATGTCCTTATTGTGAAGTATCCTCGATTGTGAACCTATTTATGATACTTTGTACTAGAAATACTGTCACTCATATTCTTAACAACTTAAGAATTGAATTTCTAACAAAATATCAATGGACCTTTTCTATTAAACATAAATCTATTATGTAAACGGGAAAATGGAAATGTCTTTTGTTAATAAAATATATACAAGATACATACTATATGATATGCTCTAGGGCATACTACTAACAATCTCCCACTAGGACTAGAGCCATTCATTATAATATCTTAGCCCCATCTTCTCAAGATGTCAGTCTAGCTGAGTCTGTGACATAGGCTTAGTGAATGGATCAGCTGGATTTTCAGCTGATGCTATTTTTTCCATGGTTACATCGCCTCGTCCAACTATTTTTCTGATAATGTGGTAGTGCCTTTCTATGTATTTAGATTTCTGGTGAGACCTGGGTTCCTTAGCCTGTATGACTGCTCCATTGTTGTCACAGTGAAACGAAACTGCTAACTCAATGGAAGGAACTACTGCAACTTCTGTCACAATCTTTTTTATCCATATAGCTTCCTTTGCAGCATCTGATGCAGTAATATACTCAGCCTCTGTAGTGGAATCTGTAGTCATACTCTATTTGGAACTCTTCCAACTAACTGCACCTCCATTACAAATGAACAAATATCCACAGGTAGTGTAACACCCCTAAGTTTGGTAGTGCGTTCTACTGTTCTGATGACCAGTGTCGTCCGGACAGCTAGAATGCTTAGAACTACACTTCGATATGAGTGAGGAGATATAAAAAAATGAAATACAAGAAAAGAAAATACAAGAAAAACAAAGGAAAAATAATAGCAAAGAAATGTAACCAAGTTAAGCGAGCCGAGAACCCTAGCGATGGGTGACCGCACCAGGAAGTCACGGCGTGGACCGTTGACTAGCTCTGGACCGCGGGAAACCCATGAAGATATTTTTAGGACTTAAATAGACCCCTATTGAAGTATAAATACATTAGAAATATCAAATAAAAATTAATTAATTAGTACAAAGAAAAGTGAGAAATCGAAAAATGGACAAAACCCAGTGTTACCGAAAAATCGGGAATGCAACCCGAACAGGGGCATTGTGGTCATTTGACATCCTGAGTTATCTTTTTACCTAAATTTCCATTAAAAATACATGATATTACACTTGGAAAATATAATAAAAAATTAAATTAGTGGTACCTAATGTAAATAGCAAAAATGGAGAGTTAAATGTGGGAAAATGAAAGTTAAGATTAAACTAATAGTTAATTTTGACATAGTGCTCCACTAACTCATTTAAGTGGACCACTACCACTTCATTTGAACAGCAGATCATCTTCTTCCTCACTTCTCCAAGAACCAGCCGAAAATGGTACAAAGAAGTCCACCATTGTCGTCCACCTTGAATGCTCCATGCATGTGAGATTCAAGCTTCTTTCCTTCCACTTTCCTTCATTAAAAGTTGTCCATACACCTTGTGCACCTAGATAGGCAACAAGAAGACCAAGTTTTGGAGAGGTTTTAAAGAGTTTCCAAAGTGGTAAGTGAAGGAACGGAAGCGTGAAAAACATAAGTTTATACCATTGAATTCAAAAATTTTCACCTAGGGTCACATGCATCATGCAAGATTTATTTTTATCTATTTGATTTCAATGATAAACAACATATTAAAATTCTTTTAATATGTTTTTGGATCTTTATTTGCCATTTAAGATTTTAAAATTAATCAGATTAATTTTAGAACCCTAGATTAAATCAAAAACGATTACACTAACCTCTTGATGCACTGCAGCGTGTCTGCGCCTTTGAGATTCGTCTTCAGGACACCAGATGTTGTCCCTCTAGCTTGTCCAAACCAAGAACACCTATGGCAGCCCTTGAATAGCTTCTAAAGCTTTTTCTATTAATTAGAAAATCAAGTTCTGCCTTTTAAGAGATTAAAGATGTAAACTAACACTAGAAACAATTTCTAGTGTTCTTAATTCAAGAGATTGATGGCTAATCTCTTTGAATTGATAAGAGATGAAGAAGAAGAGATGAAAAACCTCAAAATGGCGTGACAAAGGAGTGTGGCTGCTGGTTGTATTTTATTTTCTCATAACAACACTTAAATAGCTAGGTTAACACATTAAACCCTTGCCACATGTCACCCTTTGATTAGCTCTAGGTTTAAGTGACCTAATCACATTGTGCCAAGTGTCAAACCTATATTTAATCTTGATTTTAATCATCTTACATGATTAAAAAACATTTGGCAAGCTTATGTGTAATCCCATGTGTCACCATCTCATGATGTCACGTGTCACACTGTGAAATGACCAAAATGCCCCTGTGTCTTAATTTTGAGTTCTTAACCCAAGATAATTATTTTCTTCTTCTAATTAATTTATATCAAATATAAATTAATTAATTAATCTCAATTAATTAATTTCTCATTAATTAAATTCATATTTAAACACTTTAAATATAAATTTAATTTATACTACACATCCAATAATCTTGATTTGGTTTCAAGTCATGCTAGGGACTTTGCAATTTAATTGCAAACTAAACCAATTTAATTAATCAATTAAACTCTTTAATTAATTAATTAAATCATATTTAAATAGGTGATAACTTGTGTATGTGTGTGACTTACTAGGCTCATCACTAATTGGCAATGAGACATGATATCAACTCTTAATATCATCAGAACTCTTTCTTACCATAAATGATTTCTCTAAATCATTTTATGAACCTCATAGACCATGGTTAACACCTAGCATAGCATAAGCTGGACAACTCCAAATCTTAACATGCTTAAGACTTGGTTTTCTTCCATGCCATATCTCATAAGGTGTGGAAGAAACTGATTTTGATGGAATCCTATTCAGAATATACAAAGCTGATTCTAATGCAAATCCCCAAAAGGAGATTGGCATATCAGTATAGCTCATCATACTACGTACCATATCCAATAGGGTACGATTTCTCCTTTCAAATACACCATTCAGTTGTGGTGTTCCTGGAGGAGTCAGCTGAGAAACAATGCCATGCTCTCTCAAGTATTCATCAAATTCAGTACTCAAATATTCACCTCCACGATCTGATCGAAGAGCTTTAATACTCTTTCCTGTTTGATTTTCTACTTCAGATTTAAATTCTTTGAACTTTTCAAAAGATTCATGTTTGTATTTCATCAAATACAAATACCCAAACCTTGATTTATCATCAGTAAAGGTAATAAAATAATGAAAGCCCCCTCTAGCCATTTCTTTAAATGGACCACATACATCACTATGTATTAGCTCCAAAATATTTTCAGCTCTTAGCCCCTGTCCAACAAAGGGTGATCTAGTCATTTTGCCACAAGGCAAGATTCACAAGTTGGAGTAGGCTCAGAGTCCAATAAGGATAGAATCCCCATTTTCTCCAATTTTGTAATCCTATCTTCTGCAACATGACATAACCTTAAGTGCCAAATATATTTTGAACTTGAGTTGATTTTCACCACGGCATTGCTTTCATTTATATTGCTATACTCTGGCCAATGGAAACACTTTCTTACTGGCAATGGAAACACTTTCTTATTGGCAATGGAAACACTTTCCTGTTGGCAGTCGAAACAGTTTCCTTTGCCTTCATCAGCTTTAGTCTTCCTTTTCTGTTTAGCTATTTTCTTAGAAGGACCAGAATGAGGTTTCTTTTCTTATTGCCCTTCTTCTTGTTGGACTTTCCAGCAGAAGAAGATGCAACCAAAGCTACCTCTTTTCCTTTATTGCCTGGCATATTCTTTTGGGCAATAACCAGCATGTTGAGTAAACCAGCTAAGGTGCATTCCTGTTGAGTCATATGGAAATTTGTCACAAAATTCCCAAAAGACTCAGGAAGGGACTGAAGGATCAAATCCGTCTGTTGTTGGAAATCCATGTTGAAGTCAAGATATTCCAACTGCTCAATCAGCCGAATCATCTTGTGGACATGATCCCCAACATTCTGTCCCTCAGACATCCTCATGCGGAACAGCTGCCTAGATATCTCATACCTAGCATTCCTACTGTGCTCACCATACAACTCTTGTAGGTGAAGGAGGATCTCACTTGCACTCTGCAAGTTTTCATGCTGCTTCTGTAACTCATTACACATGGAAGCAAACATGTAACACTTAGCTCTCATATCATGCTCCTTCCACTTGTCCAAAGTTTCATGTTCCTCTTAAGTGGTCTCTGGAGGTAAGGGACCAGGAACATTTGAATCTAGAACATATCCTATATGTTTAAGGTTCAAGACAAGTTTCAAATTTCTTAGCCAATCAGACAGATTAGGTCATGTCAACCTATTGTGATCAAGTATGCTTGCAAGGATATTGGATGGTGGTGGTTGTTTTGTGCTCATTATTATCAGAAAATTAATTGCAGAAATAACCAGATTAATTAGTAAATGTATCATGTAATTAACCAAATATGATTATGGTCTTTTAATCAAATTGGTCCTCCCACTAACTTAGCGAATCCTACACTTCCAAAGTAGAAAAAGGAAATCCTAGTTGGATGGATTTCTAGTGGGTGATTGAATTCTTATAATTCTATTGATCATCCTCAGGTACATCCATTATTGGAATTACAATAAACTATAAGTGAGCAACTCCTTGCCCATCACATGTCATGTGAGGTTTAATCCTTTACCTAGCCCCTAATGCTCAAAATCTCAGGTACATCCATTATTGACTTATGTTGCATTAGTTAAGTTGATCCCATTGAGCCAGCAATTATGCAAATAATTTTAATATCCTCAGGTACATCCAATATTGGCCACTAAACCATTTACATATTTACAACATCTCATGCTTTAACAATTATTCTTAAGAAAATCTCTTAAATTAATTGCATCTCATGCAACTATTTAAAATTTCTTAAAATAATTGCCCCAATGGAGGGCCTATGTTATAATTACTTTAATTATAGCATTTCCAACTTAATCATTTGTTTGGAAGATTTTATGGTCATTCTAATTACTATTAAGGTCTCATTTTGCACATTATCCATTTAGCATGCATATATCATATAATTGCATACATTCCCATACATCTCATGCATTCATGGATAAGCAGTAAATATGGTATGATCATGGACTCTCTAAGGGATTCAATTCTGAGCCACCAAGAATTGAATCAGGGCATTCCTAGGTGCATTTCATTCATTCATTCATTTTACAAGAGTTGCTGAAAGAGTACATAATCAACACTTGATCTTGAATTCCTCCCACTGGTCCCACCAATGCTCTTGACCTCCTTGAACTTCTTGCAATCCAATATTACATGGTAATCCTTGGCATACCAAGGCGAATTTACAAGAACTTAAATAAATGAAATTACAACCCAAAAATTATTACAAACTTAATAATACATGCCCAAAATAAATTAAAATAAATTAATTAATTTACAATACCAAAGAAACATAAAAGAAATAAATCCAATCATAGTGGTCTTTTATAGTCCATGATCATCCATCATGCATATCACTATTTAACAATTAAATAAAACATACATACTTAAATTAAATTGAATATCTCATATTCAACTTAAAAATCCAGATTTGAATATGATTCAAATAAATTTAAAAATTCAGATTTGAATCTCATTCAAACAAATTTAAAAATTCAGATTTGAATCACATTCAAACAACTTTAAAAATTCAGATTTGAATCACATTCAAACATTTTTTAAAAAATCAGATTTGAATCACATTCAAATATTTTTTAAAAAATCAGATCTGAATTTTATTCAATCAATTTTAAAAAATCAGATTTAAATATGATTCAAACAATTTTAAAAATTCAGATTTGAATCACATTCAAACAACTTTTAAAATTCAGATTTGAATCACATTCAAACAATTTTTAAAATTATGATTTGAATCATAATTTAATTGTGTGATAAAAATTCTAATTAAACAATTTAATTAGACATAAAATGGATCTTAAATCATACAACAATTGCACATTCACCATCCATTTACCTTTGCACACCATTGTGATGCATCAACCATGCGCACCATGGTGTTCATCATTTGTGCCGCCACTTTGACTTTGCAACCAGCAATAAACTTTTGATCTCATGATCAAACACACAATTAAATCATATAATTTTAAAATCTTAAATGGCAAATATAGTGGCTCTGATACCAATTGAAGGAACAGAAGCGTGAAAAACACAAGTTTATACCATTGAATTCAAAAATTTTCACCTAGGGTCACATGCATCATGCAAGATTTATTTTTATCTATTTGATTTCAATGATAAACAACATATTAAAACTCTTTTAATATGTTTTTGGATCTATATTTGCCATTTAAGATTTTAAAATTAATCAGATTAATTTTAGAACCCTAGATTAAATCAAGAACGATTACACTAACCTCTTGATGCACTGCAGCGTGTCTGCGCCTTTGAGATTCGTCTTCAGGACACCAGATGTTGTCCCTCTAGCTTTTCCACACCAAGAACACCTATGGAAGCCCTTGAATAGCTTCTAAAGCTTTTTCTATTAATTAGAAAATCAAGTTCTGCCTTTTAAGAGATTAAAGATGTAAACAGGACACTAGAAACAATTTCTAGTGTTCTTAATTCAAGAGATTGATGGCTAATCTCTTTGAATTGATAAGAGATGAAGAAGAAGAGATGAAAACCCTCAAAGTGGCGTGACAAAGGAGTGTGGCTGCTGGTTGTATTTTATTTTCTCATAACAACACTTAAATAGCTAGGTTAACACATTAAACCCTTGCCACATGTCACCCTTTGATTAGCTCTAGGTTTAAGTGACCCAATCACATTGTGCCAAGTGTCAAACCTATATTTAATCTTGATTTTAATCATCTTACATGATTAAAAAACATTTGGCAAGCTTATGTGTAATCCCATGTGTCACCATCTCATGATGACACGTGTCACACTGTGAAATGACCAAAATGCCCCTGTGTCTTAATTTTGAGTTCTTAACCCAAGATAATTATTTTCTTCTTCTAATTAATTTATATCAAATATAAATTAATTAATTAATCTCAATTAATTAATTTCTCATTAATTAAATTCATATTTAAACACTTTAAATATAAATTTAATTTATACTACACATCCAATAATCTTGATTTGGTTTCAAGTCATGCTAGGGACTTTGCAATTTAATTGCAAACCAAACCAATTTAATTAATCAATTAAACTCTTTAATTAATTAATTAAATCATATTTAAATAGGTGATAACTTGTGTATGTGTGTGACTTACTAGGCTCATCACTAATTGGCAATGAGACATGATATCAACTCTTAATATCATCAGAACTCTTTCTTACAATAAATGATTTCTCTAAATCATTTTATGAACCTCATAGACCATGGTTAACACCTAGCATAGCATAAGCTGGACAACCCCAAATCTTAACATGCTTAAGACTTGGTTTTCTTCCATGCCATATCTCATAAGGTGTGGAAGAAACTGATTTTGATGGAATCCTATTCAGAATATACAAAGCTGATTCTAATGCAAATCCCCAAAAGGAGATTGGCATATCAGTATAGCTCATCATACTACGTACCATATCCAATAGGGTACGATTTCTCCTTTCAAATACACCATTCAGTTGTGGTGTTCCTGGAGGAGTCAGCTGAGAAACAATGCCATGCTCTCTCAAGTATTCATCAAATTCAGTACTCAAATATTCACCTCCACGATCTGATCGAAGAGCTTTAATACTATTTCCTGTTTGATTTTCTACTTCAGATTTAAATTCTTTGAACTTTTCAAAAGATTCATGTTTGTATTTCATCAAATACAAATACCCAAACCTTGATTTATCATCAATAAAGGTAATAAAATAATGAAAGCCCACTCTAGCCATTTCTTTAAATGGACCACATACATCACTATGTATTAGCTCCAAAATATTTTCAGCTCTTAGCCCCTGTCCAACAAAGGGTGATCTAGTCATTTTGCCCTGAAGGCAAGATTCACAAGTTGGAGTAGGCTCAGAGTCCAATAAGGATAGAATCCCCATTTTCTCCAATTTTGTAATCCTATCTTCTGCAACATGACATAACCTTAAGTGCCAAATATATTTTGAACTTGAGTTGATTTTCACCACGGCATTGCTTTCATTTAGATTGCTATACTCTGGCCAATGGAAACACTTTCTTACTGGCAATGGAAACACTTTCTTATTGGCAATGGAAACACTTTCCTGTAAATGGAAACACTTTCCTTTGCCTTCATCAGCTTTAGTCTTCCTTTTCTGTTTAGCTATTTTCTTAGAAGGACCAGGAATCTGAGGTTTCTTTTTCTTATTACCCTTCTTCTTGTTGGACTTTCCAGTAGAAGAAGATGCAACCAAAGCTACCTCTTTTCCTTTATTGCCTGGCATATTCTTTTGGGCAATAACCAGCATGTTGAGTAAACCAGCTAAGGTGCATTCCTGTTGAGTCATATGGAAATTTGTCACAAAATTCCCAAAAGACTCAGGAAGGGACTGAAGGATCAAATCCGTCTGTAGTTGGAAATCCATGTTGAAGTCAAGATATTCCAACTGCTCAATCAGCCGAATCATCTTGTGGACATGATCCCCAACATTCTGTCCCTCAGACATCCTCATGCGGAACAGCTGCCTAGATATCTCATACCTAGCATTCCTACTGTGCTCACCATACAACTCTTGTAGGTGAAGGAGGATCTCACTTGCACTCTGCAAGTTTTCATGCTGCTTCTGTAACTCATTACACATGGAAGCAAACATGTAACACTTAGCTCTCATATCATGCTCCTTCCACTTGTCCAAAGTTTCATGTTCCTCTTAAGTGGCCTCTGGAGGTAAGGGACCTGGAACATTTGAATCTAGAACATATCCTATATGTTTAAGGTTCAAGACAAGTTTCAAATTTCTTAGCCAATCAGACAGATTAGGTCTTGTCAACCTATTGCGATCAAGTATGCTTGGGTACATGTATGATGGTGTGAGGTTGGACATGCAAATGAGCTAGGTTAGGTGATTGAATTGTTGTAATTTGAGCTTGAAAAATTCTGCACTATATGGTGCATATTGAGTGTGATTATAAGCTACCAAAATGACCAACAATATGTTGTGAAATGTGTTTAGGTTAGGATACAAACCAGAATTGGTAGGAATATGTGGTTTGGTAAGTGTTAAAAGTTACCTTTGATGAGTAATGAACAAAATGCAATAGGGCAGTTTATATTTTGGGCCCAGAACCTTAAGTATGTGGCTCCAATTGGTATGAAACCAATTAGAGGTGAAACTAGGCACAAAATGTGCCAACTTTCATGAAGGAAGCTTACCAAAATTCTGCTTGTAAGGTAACTTGAAAAGTGACCAAATCTGAATTAGTGCAAGTAAGGCCTGAAAATTTACCATTTGGGCAGCAGTTAGTGTTTTGGCCATAACTCACTCAAAACAGGTCCAATTGACATGAAATTTTGACCATGAATAGTTAAGACCTATTCTACAAGTCTTATGAAGACACCAAAGCCCATAAATGACCATAAGCAAGTAAAAAAGCTTGCACAAATTCTGGTCCAAAAACTGGCCCAACCTAAAATGACCTAAAATGACCTAAAGTGACCAATTTTGATGCATTTTGACTAGCAATAGTAAAATGACCATAACTTGGACTAGTAAACTCAGAATGACATGAAATTTTGCCCCGTGTGCAATAAGACATATATCTACAAGTTTGTAGTTTTGACCGAAACCCGAAAATCGAGGGAACTAGGTTGTCCGGCTAGGTCAAATTAGTATATCGGAATCCGACAAATTGCAATAAAATGCAATATATATGGAAATGAATTTGGTAACATGTACCAACCCTAAAAGGCTACAAATGTGACATATTATTAATATTAAAACCTAATTTACCTAGAATGCATCGAGGGTCAACATATTAGGTTGACTAAGCAAATAATAGAATTCAATGAATTAATTATCAAGTATTATCGTTAGAGAGAGTTTAAATGAGTACTGAAACACTTCAAATTGTGTTTCTCAGTTAGCAAAGACTCAAGGAAAGGGAAGGAAACACTGAGTCAAGGCCAGGAGACAGTTATCAGAGGTTTGTGCACAACAGTTATATCTTTTGAATTTTTCAATTGAAATAAATTATGACTATTTGTAAATTATTGTTTTCAATTATGGAAATGTGTTTGAATGGATACTTATTGCTTGAAAAGCATTGTAAATGGTTTGAAACTGTGAAAAATTGTTTGAATGATATTTGACGGATACTTATTGATTGAAAAGCATTGTAAATGGTTTGAAACCACAGCTATCATGTATATTGATTGTATTCCTCGCTAGCTTGTCTAGTGGGACGAATTGAATTCCCTCTCAGGCTGAAGTGTTGAGGTGTGTGCCTGTTGAGGACGAATAGAATGAGTACTCATATTTTTTCTAGCTAGCTATGTTATACCTCATTAGCCATCGGCTTTTGGGACGAATTGAATACCTCATCAGCCATCGGCTCTTGGGACGAATTGAACTTTGAAACATGATTAAGCTGTATGTGATTTATTGAGATTCATTGTGATACTGTGAAATGGACTTTAAATTCTTATTGACATTCACTTTCTTTTGAATTTAACCATGTTTTGATTTATTGAGATTTATTGTGATATTTTGAAATGGAGTCTAAATTCTTTATGACATTCATTGTCTTAAATTTAACTATGGTTTAAGTATCCACTATTTATATAATTTATGAATTGTGATTTAAAGTTGTATTTGGTTATTGTTGTGCACCACTGAGACATTGTCTCAGCGATAGCATTTCATTGCTGTTGCATGTAGACAGACTGACAGGGCAGCAGACTAGGCTGCTAGTGCATTCAACGAGAGATCACTGGATATATTGAGTATACCATATTTTGCATTTTGTATTGTAATGTATGTTCACTGTATGTATATAGTGTTCTTGATTTTGAGCAGTTGTAATTTAAAATTGTACATTGAAGTTGTAAAAATAAATTGTGAGTTATTTTGGTTTGTAAAATTTGTACTGTATTTCTTTTATCTCAACCTTTGAAAAATTATTGTGGATTTGAGTTGAGAAACATATTGTGTTGAATTATGTTGAGTTTGAGATTGAGAAATATATTGAAGTGCTTTTTACAGATTTTTGAAGAACTATTTTATTCAAAATACAGAGGGTACTCCGCCAAAATTTTTACAGAAATTCCTAATAATTCAAATGTGTTAGCTCTTTCCCTTCAGTTCAAAAAAAAAAATTAACACCTGTAAATAGTGCTCACCACTATAAAAAGAAGTAAGAAAAGTTTTAAAATCCCTTGTAGTGTATTTAATGGGTTATCAGTAGACGAAGTTGGTAATTCATTAGGTATACTACGGGATCATGTTATGCCTTACAGAGGGGTAGGGTGTGACATGTTTTTGTGGTATCAGAGCTAGTTTTTTTTTAAATTCTGTTTTCACTTGTTACTTGAATATTCTTTCTTCATAATGCAACTAGTCAATATCATTGTTTAATACATACAGTACATTAAATTATAAATATGCACTAACAGAAGGAAATCTCATTGTGTTATTTGTTCAGGAGATCTAAGATCCTCGCATTAATTATGGAAGAGGGTGATCATTCAGTCAATCAATCTATAGAGGCTGAGGTGAAAGGAGATGCTGACCCTACACAATGTCGATGGTTGTTGACCCACCCCGTAGTACCGTGATTTCTGCTCGGTTGCTCGTGAGATGGCTACAATGTTCCAACAAATGGTCGTAATGTGCCTACTCAAGTCCCGATCTGAGACACGGTGGTACAACCACAGTCTTCTGCTAGACAGTATGACAAATTGATGAAATATAGGGCTATAGAGTTTAAGGGGACAGTAGATCCTCTAGAGGCAACACAGTGGTTAGAGAGGATGGATAGGGTATTCAAGAAGCTACATTGTACAGAGGAGCTCAGATTTGAATACTCAGTATCATTGCTCTGAGGATGCTTATGGTGGTGGAAAACCATTTCCCATGATGCAGTAGAACTGCGATGCTAACATGGAATGACTTTCTCAGGGCATTCAGACAAAAATATGTCCCTGATGCTTATATAGACTAGAAGCTGCAAGAGTTCCTAAGTCTGAAACAGGAGAGTAGATCAGTGGCTGAATATGAAAGGGAATTTTCCCGCCTAAGCCATTATGCAGTAAGTCTACTTGCTACCAGTAGGGAGAGATGCAAGAGGTTTGAAACTAGCTTGAATCCCATTATCAGATTACAAGTAGTCGGATTCAAACACATTAACTTCTCTGAACTTGTTTCTCAAGCCTTAGAGTTAGAAAGAATTGAATCTGAAGTAGCACTTGAGAAAAAGAAATCAGAAAAGACAGAGAAAGAGGGAAAATCAGTAGAACAGAGTCCCAGTGGTCCTACTGGAAAGAGGAAGAACCATGGGGGACACAGCAGAGGTGGCAAGAAGTCTGGTAGGGGAAGATATTCAGGATAGAAGCCTCCTCTATCTGGTCAGCAGAGTACCAGAGGTTCCTACCCTCCCCACCAATGTGAAACTTGTGGATGAAATCATGGTGGGATATGCTACAAGGCTATTGGAGCCTGTTATAACTGTGGAGGCACAGGACACTTTGCCAAGGACTGTACAAGTGCTCGCAAAGTTGGACCACCTCTTACTACTACAGAAGGGTCAGTTCAGAGCCCTGTCACCAAAAGTTCACAACCACCTAGCAGAGGTAGAGGCAGGGGTAGAGGTAGCCCAGCAGGCAGTCAAGGTACAGTGAAACAATCAGAACATGACAGTGCTCCGGTCAGAATCTATACAACAAGACAGAGAGAAGAGGCCGAGACATCTGATATTGTGGCTGGTACCTTCTCAATTTTTAATCAATATGTGTTTGTGTTATTTGATCCGGGTTCTACTCATTCTTATGTGAGTGCTAGCATCATTGATTGCATTACTGTTCCATGTACAAAAATGGACTTTGAGGTGCTAGTAACAAGTTCGCTAGGACAGGAGGTCAGGGTTAATAGAATGTATAGGGATTGTCCTTTGGTGATCCAAGGACACACTTTTCTATCTGATCTCATTGAAATGCCCTTCAGAGATTATGATATCATCTTAGGCATGGATTGGTTAGCCAGGCATCACGCCATGATTGACTGTAGGCTGAAGACAGTCACTTTTGGTCTTCCTCAGTACAGTGATGTGGTAATACATGGGGAGAGACAGCTATTACCATCAAACATTATTTCGGCTGCACTAGCCAAAAAAATGATCAGAAAGGGGTGTGAAGCATACTTAGCACATGTGGTAGACACCCAAGTGGGGATTCCAGCATTGAGGGACATCCCTATAGTATATGACTTTCCAGATGTGTTTCCTGATGAATTGCCAGGATTACCTCCGGAGAGAGAGGTGCAGCTTGAAATTATTGTTATGCCTGGTGTCTACCACATTTGGGTTAACTAATGCTCTAGCTGCTTTTATGGATCTGATGAACACTATCTTCAGACCATATCTCGATCAATTTGTGGTGGCATTTATTGATGACATTTTGATATATTCGAGGAATGCAGAGGAGCATGACAGACATCTGTGGATTGTACTACAGACCTTAAGGGAGAAACAGCTATACGCTAAATTATCG
The DNA here is from genome assembly GCF_030052815.1 of Hevea brasiliensis. Classification (NCBI taxonomy): domain Eukaryota; kingdom Viridiplantae; phylum Streptophyta; class Magnoliopsida; order Malpighiales; family Euphorbiaceae; genus Hevea; species Hevea brasiliensis. The sequence continues at coordinate 24,163,941 of NC_079494.1, forward strand.
AAGTGTGAATTTTGGCTGAAAAAAATCTCCTTTTTGGGACATGTTGTGTCAGCTAAAGGGATCAAGGTAGATTCCAACAAGGTAGAAGCTATCCTTAATTGGAAGCCACCCAGGAATATCACAGAAATTCGCAATTTTTTGGGATTAGCTGGATATTATCGTCGATTTGTGAAATGGTTTTCTATGTTATCTTCTCCACTGACCAAGCTGCTTCGGAAAAATGTAAAATTTCAGTGGACTGATAAATGCCAGCAAAGTTTTGATGAGTTGAAGAGGTGTTTAACTGAAGCTCCAGTCCTTACTTTACCTACTCCGTGTAACATCCTCCCGGTAGCAACTCCGTACATTCCACTGTTTCGGTGACCAGTGTCGGTCCGGACAGCTAGAACGTCCGGAAAAATATTTAAACTAAAGTCAGGAACCATAATTAACTCAAATATTAATAAGAAACATTTAGTAAAAATTTTATAAATAAAATACAACCAAGTTAAACGAGCCGGTGCCCTAGCGAGGGGTAACCCAGAGGGAAGTTGCGGTTCTCGCAACGAGGAGCCCTAGACCCGGGAAAAAATTCAAAAAATAATTTTTGGGACTCCAAAGAAGGGTCATTGAGGTTCCTATGGCATTAGAATGCCAAGAAAATATTTAGAAAAATTTTTCAACCGGTACAACCAATTTTGACCCGTTAAGCCAAACGGAGGGCATTTCGGTCATTTTGCCTTTAGAGGTGATTTTTGGCCGACTTGTCCAGTTGAGTAAATAATTATTATGACATAAAATATGAATTAATGTTGATGAAAAATTAATTTGAAGTTAGTAGAAGAGAAAAGAAAACAAAATGCAATAAAATGCCAAATATGACATATTGTGATGTCATTTAAAAATTGTCCACCAATCACAATTAAGTAACCATTTGACTAATTAATAAAAGAGATAAATAAAGACCAAGGAAGACCAAAAACAAGCAGCCATCTTCTTCTTCAAAACGTGATCCTCTCCTCCATAACCCTCCATGGAAGTTTTCTTTAATTACTTCCATTTTCCCATGAATTTGCACTATAAAACCCTAAGTCCCTTCACTAAAAACTTATCTCTACCTCTTGGGAAGTGTTTGGCAGCCTAGAAAAGGAAGGAAAGTGAAGTTTTAGCTTGGAGAAATCTGCCCTACAAGAGGTTAAAGTGAGGTTAGTGCCTACTTATATATATACTTTTTTGATTCCATGATTAGAAGCTTGAAATAAGTGAGAAATTGTAAATTAAATGAACATGAATTATGTGTATACATACTATGAATTTTCAGCAGCCCTTGTGAAGGAATTATTTTGATAGTTTTGATGGACTTAGAGTGAACTAGAGTTTATGTTTAAAGTGTATACATATACATATACAAAGAATGGAAGAGTTAAATAAGGTGTGTTGTGAAAACCTATAATGGGAACTAGGGTTTTAAGGGTGAAAATTGGACTTGGCATTTGAAGTGATTAATGGACATTCTAGTGGTCAATTAGTGACCATTTAAGGCAAGTTAATCATAATTTGAAGTGAGTTAATGCATGGCAAAGTGAATGTGTAGGCTGCCTAAGGACAGCAGCAGAGTGGCTGAAATTCCAGTCCACTTGGACTCCCATATCTTTGGCTGTGTTGGTCCAATTGGTTTTTGGACAATTGGACATGAAACTAGGCTTATAATGGCACATTTTTGCTGAAGAAACCATGCCCAAAAGACCAAAGCAAGAGGACCAAAACTTGGCCCCAATCCGGACACCCTGCAACAGCCCCTGCAGAAATGACCAAATGAATAGTAACTGTTCATTTGGCCATAACTCACTGTAGATATGGTCAATTGACCTGAAAGTTTTACAGCAACAAGATACGATATAGACAAACAACTTTCATGAGGGACACCAATCTAAATTATGCCATTAACCTAATCAAATCATTGAGCAAAGTGAAGTTTACTGTACTGAGATTTCCAGAATTTTCATTTGAGCAGTAATTTTTGGATGGCTATAACTCTCTCTAGAAAACTCGGATTTAGGCAATTCTTGAACCAATGAAAACCTAAGGCATAGTATAACATTTCATATGAAGAAAGTTAGGCCAAATTATGAACTTAACTTGATCAAATTACTGACCAAATTTGGACCAAAACCTGCCAAAACCCAAAAGTGCAGCATGAACAGTGCACGTGAATAGTAAACTTATTTTGGCCATAACTTGAGCTACAAAACTCCAAATGGAGTGATTCAAAAAAAGGAAATTCAACTAGACAAAATAAGGAAAAACTTTCATTTTTACCATTTCCTCAAATTCCCACTGTAAAAATAACAAATGGAACAGTAAAGATGAAACACCAAATCTGAAAATTTTGTTCAATTAGCATTAAGCTTAGAAATGGTATTGGCAACCAATACCAACAAGTTTTAAATACAAAATGTGGTATGTTTGGGGTGTTAAAACCAATACACCTATTTTCTATCCAAAAGTCAATATTTTTGTTGACCAATGAGGTGAATAGTGACACCAAAACCAAAAATTGGCAATTTTGCCAAAATGACCTAAGCTTTGAGAAAGTGAACAAAACCAACAAGTTTTGAATACAAAATGTGGTATGTTGGGAGTATTAAAACCAATGTACCTATTGTTTATGCAAAAGTCAACATTTTAGTTGACTAATGAAATGAATAGTGACATGAAAACTTGAAATTCAAAAATTGTGAAACTTAAAAGTGCAAAATGCCCTAGTAGGCCTAATGTGATTGGTTTGGATAGATTGGCATGCCAATAGGGTATTGTTTTAGCAGTACTGTGAAAGGAAAGGCTTTATGCCGTATTCATGGCTTTATGCCCGTATTCATGGCTTTTATGCCGTATTCATGGCTTTTATGCCAATTATGTGATATCATGGCTTTTTAGCCATACTGACTGCATACGTGGTTGACGTTCTGCGTCCCATGGTATGACGGCCCGAAGCTGCCATGGTGTCGATGCCAACGACCGTTATTGATTTAGTCACTGTCGTAGGTTACTTGGGCAGTGTAATTTATTGAGATAAGTTAAGAATATTAGCAATTAAAAATATTAGAAATTAAATAAAATAAATGAGTAAGATGACCTAAAATAAATTAGGATAGTTATTTATTAGAAAGAATCGAAATGAACTGGACAGATATCAAAATTTACTTATTATGAAATAATCTGAGACAACCTAGCAAGTATAGAGAAAATGCTAAAAGATTAGCAAAGAAAATTATAACATAAATAAATATTGCAAATGTGCTTATATAACAATATAAGCATAAATTTATTATTTTCAAATCATTTTTCTTTGTACATTATTACTGTACATTGGCAAATAAACACTTTCAAAGAAGACTAAATTAGGATATAACACATTAAATTTTAGAAACCGCATGTGAAATATCTTGATTATTTGAATTATGTTTTATTTCTATCTTTATTTGTATATTATTTCCTTGTTATATTATTGCACCACTAAGCAGCAATGCTTAGCGCGATGGAATTGTTTCCTTCGCGCAGGTACTGAAGCTAGAACCCAATGGACGTTTGACTGGGAATTTTGGGAGTTTTGATCTGCGGAAGTATCTGAAGTATTCAAGGTTGTCACCTCCTCAGCAATGCATGTAGATAGGGCCCATATAGATCCTATTTTGTATTTTGTATAAAATGCTAGATATTGTATTATGATGTAAATTATGAAATTTTGTAATTATTTTGTAAATTATGTAAATTAAGGAAATTTGAAAATTTTGCTTATGTAATTTGAGAATGTTTACATATGAATTGAGTATGCATGGAAATGATTATGAAATTGAAATGTATGAATGAGATTTGAAATATGAGAAAATTATGAGAATGATTGATGAGATAATTATGATTAGCATGGATAAGACTTTATTCTGAAAATATTGTTGAAACTTTCAAACAGGTAAATAGTAAAACACGTCAACTGGTAATAAAATAGGGGAAACTCCACTGGTTGCTCCGTCGAAAAATAATTAATATTAAAATATAACGAGATCAAAATATGAAAGGAATAAAGTAAGATAAGATAGGGTACTCCGGCACCGAATGTAGCACACTTTGCTCGGCTACACTGTAGTCGGGTGAGGGGTCTTACATTTAGTGGTATCAGAGCGCGGTTTAGGCGTTTCTGGACCTAGATAGATTGCATATCATGCATTGCATTCATAAGAGTCGAGGTGACACTATTGCAGATCTGTATTTCCTGTTTATTTTAGGTTAAGGTATGGAATAAGAGAGTGAAGAGACAATGAGATAGTGAATGGAGATGAGAAGGAGACTGTATTTAAGATGAAAAAGGATGAGTACATAACTGTTTGAGGATAGGATTGAGACTAAGGAGAAAGTGAAGTAGGATAGCACGGAAAGGTGAAGAAATAAAGAGGTATTAGCTCCTTGGCTATTTACATTGGGTAAATTTCGAGGACAAAATTTAAATAAGAGGGGAAGAGTTGTAACATCCTCCCGGTAGCAACTCCGTACATTCTCTTTATTCGGTGACGGTGTCGGTCCGGACAGCTAGAACGTCCGGAAAAATATTTAAACTAAAGTCAGGAACCATAATTAACTCAAATATTAATAAGAAACATTTAGTAAAAATTTTAGAAATAAAATACAACCAAGTTAAGCAGTAGGTGCCCTAGCGAGGTAACCAGAGGGAAGTTGCGGTTCATAGCGAGAAGCCCTAGACAGGGAAAAAATTCATAAAAAAATAAATGAGACTCCAGAGAAGGGTTATTGAGGTTCCTATGGCATTAGAATGCCAAGAAAATATTTAGAAAAATTTTTCAATCATGCGACCAATTTTGACCCGTTAAGCCAAACGGAGGGCATTTCGGTCATTTCGCCTTCAGAGGTGATTTTTGGCCGACTTGTCCAGTTGAGTAAATAATTATTATGACATAAAATATGAATTAATGTTGATGAAAAATTAATTTGAAGTTAGTAGAAGAGAAAAGAAAAGAAAATGCAATAAAATGCCAAATATGACATATTGTGATGTCATTTAAAAATTGTCCACCAATCACAATTAAGTAACCATTTGACTAACTAATAAAAGAGATAAATAAAGACCAAGGAATACCAAAAACAAGCAGCCATCTTCTTCTTCAAAACGTGATCCTCTCCTCCATAACCCTCCATGGAAGTTTTCTTTAATTACTTCCATTTTCCCATGAATTTGCACTATAAAACCCTAAGTCCCTTCACTAAAAACTTGTCTCTACCTCTTGGGAAGTGTTTGGCAGCCTAGAAAAGGAAGGAAAGTGAAGTTTTAGCTTGGAGAAATCTGCCCTACAAGAGGTTAAAGTGAGGTTAGTGCCTACTTATATATATACTTCTTTGATTCCATGATTAGAAGCTTGAAATAAGTGAGAAATTGTAAATTAAATGAACATGAATTATGTGTATACATACTATGAATTTTTGGCAGCCCTTGTGAAGGAATTATTTTGATAGTTTTGATGGACTTAGAGTGAACTAGAGTTTATGTTTAAAGTGTATACATATACATATACAAAGAATGGAAGAGTTAAATAAGGTGTGTTGTGAAAACCTATAATGGGAACTAGGGTTTTAAGGGTGAAAATTGGACTTGGCATTTGAAGTGATTAATGGACATTCTAGTGGTCAATTAGTGACCATTTAAGGCAAGTTAATCATAATTTGAAGTGAGTTAATCCATGGCAAAGTGAATGTGTAGGCTGCCTAAGGACAGCAGCAGAGTGGCTGAAATTCCAGTCCACTTGGACTCCCATATCTTTGGCTGTGTTGGTCCAATTGGTGTTTGGCCAATTGGACATGAAACTAGGCTTATAATTGCACATTTTTTCTGAAGAAACCATTCCCAAAAGACTAAAGCAAGAGGACCAAAACTTGGCCCCAATCCGGACACCCTGCAACAGCCCCTGCAGAAATGACCAAATGAACAGTAACTGTTCATTTGGCCATAACTCACAGTAGATATGGTCAATTGACCTAAAATTTTTACAGCAACAAGATAAGATATAGAGAAACAACTTTCATGAAGGACACCAATCTAAATTATGCCATTAACCTAATCAAATCATTGAGCAAAGTGAAGTTTACTGTACTGAGATTTCCAGAATTTTCATTTGAGCAGTAATTTTTGGATGGCTATAACTCTCTCTAGAAAACTCAGATTTAGGCGATTCTTGAACCAATGAAAACCTAAGGCATAGTAGAACATTTCATATGAAGAAAGTTAGGCCAAATTATGAACTTAACTTGATCAAATTACTGACCAAAGTTGGACCAAAGCCTGCCAAAACCCAAAAGTGCAGCATGAACAGTGCACGTAAACAGTAAACTTATTTTGGCCATAACTTGAGCTACAAAACTCCAAATGGAGTGATTCAAAAAAGGAAATTCAACTAGACAAAATAAGGAATAACTTTCATGTTTACCATTTCCTCAAATTCCCACTGTAAAAATAACAAATGGAACAGTAAAGATGAAGCACCAAATCTGAAAATTTTGTTCAATTAGCATTAAGCTTAGAAATGGTATTGGCAACCAATACCAACAAGTTTTAAATACAAAATGTGGTATGTTTGGGGTGTTAAAACCAATACACCTATTTTCTATCCAAAAGTCAACATTTTTGTTGACCAATGAGGTGAATAGTGACACCAAAACCAAAAATTGGCAATTTTGCCAAAATGACCTAAGCTTTGAGAAAGTGACCAAAACCAACAAGTTTTGAATACAAAATGTGGTATGTTGGGAGTATTAAAACCAATGTACCTATTGTTTATGCAAAAGTCAACATTTTAGTTGACTAATGAAATGAATAGTGACATGAAAACTTGAAATTCAAAAATTGTGAAACTTAAAAGTGCAAAATGCCCTAGTAGGCCTAATGTGATTGGTTTGGATAGATTGGCATGCCAATAGGGTATTGTTTTAGCAGTACTGCGAAAGGAAAGGCTTTATGCCGTATTCATGGCTTTATGCCCGTATTCATGGCTTTTATGCCGTATTCATGGCTTTTATGCCAATTATGTGATATCATGGCTTTTTAGCCATACTGACTGCATACGTGGTTAACGTTCTGCGTCCCATGGTATGACGGCCCGAGGCACCGCGGTGTCCAGTGCCAATGACCCGTTATCCAGTCCAGTCGTCCATTATAGGTTACTTGGGCATGGAAAAGTATTACTGTGATTGAACTGATTATTAAAGAAAATACAAATATTAAGTATCAGGAATGATTACAAAAATACAAAGAAGCTCAAGATCATGAAAAAAAAAATAATTAACGAAATGCATGAAGAAGTTAATATCATAAAACATGATTAGCCCTCGACTAAACAATAAGTTAGTAATTACTCATTTCTTATGAACACAATAGCAAGGAAATTATTATTTTTATTTGCATATTATATTTTCTTGTATTATTGGCACCACTAAGCTTTATGCTTAGCGCGTCGCTTTTGCAACGCGTAGGTACTGAAGATTTGGACAGAGGGCCCAGTAGACCACAGATTCAGTAAGGCAGTTCACAGTTTTGCATAGTGTCCGTGTCACCTCACCATCCACAGTGCATTGGTAGGACATTAGGTCCCATTTTGTATTTTGAGATTTTTGTAAATTTTGTAATTAAACTCTTATTTTATCATGTGTATTTGAAACAAATGTAATATAATTTTGTATTAATGTAAGTACTTGTAATTTGTGATTATAAATCACATGTGAGAATTTATTTATGATTTGAGTCTAATGATGATGTGAAATGAATGAATGACAAATAGAGGAATTGTTAAGAAAATTGTGTTTGTGAAAGGAAAAGTGAATACATAACTGTGACTTGTACATGATTATCACATGAGATAAATGATTAAGAAATGAATGGTGAAAAATGTTGAGATTTTGATATTGAAGTTTGAGAGTGATGAGATGATTGAATATGATCATAGGAAGTATTTTTCACAGGTTCCGAAGAACTGTTTTCTCTATTTTTAGCCAGATCACGGATTTTCTATAAAATTCTCGGAACCTCAAATAAATTATAATTTCGATAAATGGCTTAAATAAATTATATTTCACAAGTTATATTCAAAAGGAAGAATAAAAATGAATTAAGATAAAATAGAGTGCTCGGCTACACTGTAGTCGGGTAAGGGGTGTCACACTCCGGGTAAGGAATATACAGTTTATAGTGATGCTTCTCACAATGGGTTAGGCTGTGTACTGATGCAAGATCGGAATGTCATTGCTTATGCATCACGCCAGCTGAAACCGCATGAGAGGAACTACCCAACATATGATTTGGAGCTAGCAGCTATTGTTTTTGCTCTGAAGATCTGGAGACACTATTTATATGGGGAGAAATGCTACATTTACACAGATCACAAGAGCTTGAAGTACTTAGGCACCCAGAAGGAATTGAATTTAAGGCAGAGGAGATGGTTAGAACTCATTATGGATTATGATTGCTTAATAGACTATCAGCCAGGGAAAGCAAATGTGGTGGCTGACGCCTTAAGTCGCAAGACTATGGCAAGTCTCAGAGTTTCTCCTTTGTCCATTGTATATGAATTGAAAGCACAGCATGCCAGTTTAGAGATTGATGATGAGGGCTAGACAGTAATTGCATGGCATGTACAGTTAGTGTTGATTGATTAGATCAGAAAGGCTACTCAGAGTGATGATAAATATCAGAAGCTACTGAAAGAAGTCCAGCAGGGCAAGAAACCTGAATTTTCTGTGAAAGGTGATGGTTTATTGCTACATCAGGGCAGAATGTGCGTTCCTAATGATGTTGAATTGAGACAAATCATTATGAAGGAAGCACATGAGTCTCCTTTTGCTATGCACCCTGGTGGAACTAAAATGTACAGAGGGCTAAAAGAGCATTACTGGTGGATGGGTATGAAGAGAGATATAGCTGAATTTCTTTCCAAATGCCTAACTTGTCAGCAAGTAAAGGCAGAACATCAAGTTCCAGCTGGTTTGTTACATCCATTGTCAGTACCAGAGTGGAAGTGGGAACGAATAACTATGGATTTTGTTACGGGACTTCCGAGGACACAGAATAGTCATGATGCAGTGTGGGTTATAGTTGACAGACTGACCAAGTCTGCTCACTTTTTGCCAGTTCGAATGGATTATGGCCTAGAGAGATTGGCCAGATTGTATATATATGAGATTGTAAAACTGCATGGAGTGCCAGTATCAATTGTGTCTGATAGAGATCCTAGGTTCACTTCTAGATTATGGGGTAGTCTACAAAGAGCCCTAGGAACTAGATTGAACTTCAGCACAACATTCCACCCACAGACAGATGGCCATTCTGAGAGGGTTATTCAGATATTGGAGGATATGCTACGGGCTTGTGTGATTGAGTTTGAAGGTAGTTGGGATACACACTTGCCTTTGATTTGAGTTTGCTTATAACAACAGCTACCAATCAAGCATTGGGATGCCTCCATATGAAGCTTTGTATGGCAAAAAGTGCAGAACTCCCTTATGTTGGAATGAAGTAGGTGAAAGGAAGATGATTGGGCCAGAAATTGTTCAGCAGACAGAGGAAAAGATTAGATTGATCAGAGATAGACTCAAGGATGCATCAGACCGTCAGAAGTCCTATGTTGATCTGAAGAGAAGAGATATTGAATATGCAGTGGGTGATAAGGTATTCCTTAAAGTTTCTCCTTGGAAGAGGATTATGAGATTCAACAGAAAGGGGAAACTGAGTCCTCGTTTCATCGGACCATATGAGGTTCTGGAAAGAGTGGGTCCTTTGGCCTATCAGTTGGCATTACCTCCGGAGCTAGCAAGGATACACAGTGTCTTCCATGTGTCCATGTTAAGGAGGTACAGATCTGACCCATCTCATGTACTATCAGTTGAAAAGATTGAGGTAAATCCAGACCTCTCCTATGAGAAAGAACCCATAGAAATTTTGGCATATGAGGTGAAGTAGCTGAGGAACAAACAGATACACCTGATTAAAGTGCTGTGGAACCATCATTCAGGCCAGGAAGCTACTTGGGAACGTGAAGAGGATATGAGGAGACATCACCCACAGCTGTTCAGAGACTAATGCCAGGTAAAATTTCGAGATGAAATTTATTTTAGGGGGGGGGGGGGGAGAATTGTAACACCCTTAAGTTCGATAGTGCGTTCTATTGTTCTGAAGACCAGTGTTGTCCGGACAGCTAGAATGCATAGAACTACACTTCGATACGAGTGAAGAGATATAAAAAAATGAAATACAAGAAAAGAAAATGCAAGAAAAACAAAGGAAAAATAATAGCAAAGAAATGTAACCAAGTTAAGCGAGCCGAGAACACTAGCGATGGGTGACCGCACCGGGAAGTCACGGCGTGGACCATTGACTAGCCCTGGACCGCGGGAAACCCTGAAAGATATTTGTAGGACTTAAATAAACCCCTATTGAAGTATAAATACCATTAGAAATATCAAAGAAAAACTAATTAATTAGTACAAAGAAAAGTGAGAAATTAAAAAATGTATAAAAAATGCAACCCGAACAGGGGCATTGTGGTCATTAAAAATACATGATATTACACTTGGAAAATATAATGAAAAATTAAATTAGTGGTACCTAATGTAAATAGCAAAAATGGAGAGTTAAATGTGGGAAAATAAAAGTTAAGATTAAACTAATAGTTAATTTTGACATAGTGCTCCACTAACTCATTTAAGTGGACCACTACCACTTTATTTGCATAGCAGATCATCTTCTTCCTCACTTCTCCAAGAACCAGCCGAAAATGGTGAAAAGAAGTCCACCATTGCCGTCCACCTTGAATGCTCCATGCATGTGAGATTCAAGCTTCTTTCCTTCCACTTTCCTTCATTAAAAGTTGTCCATACACCTTGGGTAGTAGATAGGCAACAAGAAGACCAAGTTTTGGAGAGGTTTTGAAGAGTTTCCAAAGTGGTAAGTTTGTGTTTTTGGTTAGTGCTTCATTAAAGTTAGTAAGAATGTTATGGGTACTTGAATTATGGAGAGATTTTTGAGGTTTGATGTTTAAAGGGAGAGGTGTGTTTTTGGCAGCCATGGAAACTCCTTAAGGGAAGTTTATTCTTGCTTGTAAATGGTAGATTAAAGGGTTGATTATGTGTTTATGTGTGTAGAAATTTATTTGGGTGATGTATATTAAGTATATGTAAATGTGTACTTGAAATTGGAAGCTTGGAAACTAATGGAGTGTGATGTATGAATCGGCAGCTTGATTTGGTGAACCATAAAAATGTTATTTCATGTTTGGTTTATGGAATATTAATGTTGAATTGTGGTAGTTGTTATGATAGCTTGGGTATATGTATGATGGTGTGAGGTTGGGCATGTAAATGAGCTAGGTTAGGTGATTGAATTGTTGCAATTTGAGCTTGAAAAATTCTGCACTATATGGTGCATATTGAGTGTGATTATAAGCTGCCAAAATGACCAACAATATGTTGTGAAATGTGTTTAGGTTAGGATACAAACCAGAATTGGCAGGAATGTGTGGTTTGGTAAGTGTTAAAAGTAACCTTTGATGAGTAATGAACAAAATGCAATAGGGCAGTTTATGTTTTGGGCCTAGAACCTTAAGTGTGTGGCTCCGATTGGTATGAAACCAATTGGAAGTGAAACTAGGCACAGAATGTGCCAACTTTTATGAAGGAAGCTTACCAAAATTCTGCTTGTAAGGCAACTTGAAAAGTGACCAAATCCGGATTAGTGCGATTAAGGCCTGAAAATTTACCATTTGGGTAGCAGTTAGTGTTTTGGCCATAACTCACTCAAAACAGGTCCAATTGACCTGAAATTTTGACCATGAATAGTTAAGACCTATTCTACAAGTCTTATTAAGACACCGAAGCCCAAAAATGACCATAAGCAAGTCAAAAAGCTTGCACAAGTTCGGGTCCAAAAACCGGCCGAACCTAAAATGACCTAAAATGACCTAAAGTGACCAATTTTGATGCATTTTGACCTGCAATAGTAAAATGACCATAACTTGCTCTAGTAAACTCAGAATGACCTGAAATTTTTCCCCGCGTGCAATAAGACATAGATCTACAAGTTTGTAGTTTTGACCGAAACCCGAAAATCGAGGGAACTAGGTCGTCCGGCTAGGTCAAATTAGTATACCGAAATCCGACAAATTGCAATAAAACACAATATACATGGAAATGAATTTGGTAACATGTACCAACCCTAAAAGGCTACAAATGTGACATATTTGTAACATTAAAACCTAATTTACCTAGAATGCATCGAGGGTCGACATATTAGGTTGACTAAGCAAATAATAGAATTCCGTGAATTAATTATCAAGCATTATCGTTAGAGACAGTTTAAATGAGTACTAAAACACTTCAAATTGTGTTTCTCAGTTAGCAAAGACTCAGGGAAAGGGAAGGAAACACTGAGCCAAGGCCAGGAGACAGTTATTAGAGGTTTGTGCACAATAGTTATTTCTTTTGAATTTTTCAATTGAAATAAATTATGACTATTTGTATATTATTGTTTTCAATTATGGAAATGTGTTTGAATGGATACTTATTGCTTGAAAAGCATTGTAAATGGTTTGAAACGGTGAAAAATTGTTTGAATGATATTTGACGAATACTTATTGATTGAAAAGCATTGTAAATGGTTTGAAACCACAGCTATCATATATATTGATTGTATTCCTCGCTAGCTTATCTAGTGGGATGAATTGAATTCCCTCTCTGGCTGAAGTGTTGAGGTGTGTGCCTGTTGAGGACGAATAGAATGAGTACTCATATTTTTGCTAGCTAGCTATGTTATACCTCATTAGCCATCGGCTTTTGGGACGAATTGAATACCTCATCAGCCATCGGCTCTTGGGACGAATTGAACTTTGGAACATTATTAAGCTGTGTGTGATTTACTGAGATTCATTGTGATACTGTGAAATGGACTTTAAATTCTTGTTGACATTCACTATCTTTTGAATTTAACTATGTTTTGATTTATTGAGATTTATTGTGATATTTTGAAATGGAGTTTAAATTCTTTATGACATTCATTGTCTTGAATTTAACTATGGTTTAAGTATCCACTATTTATATGATTTATAAATTGTGATTTAAAGTTGTATTTGGTTAATGTTGTGCACCACTGAGACATTGTCTCAGCGATAGCTTTTCATTGCTGTCGTAAGTAGACAGACTATTAGCGCAGCAGACTAAGCTGCCAGTGCATTTAGCGAGAGATCACCGGGTATATTGAGTATACCATATTTTGCATTTTGTATTGTAATGTATGTTCACTGTACGTATATCGTGTTCTTGGTTTTGAGCAGTTGTAATTTAAAATTGTACATTGAAGTTGTAAAAATAAATTGTGAGTAATTTTGGTTTGTAAAATTTGTACTGTATTTCTTTTATCTCAGCCTTTGAAAAATTATTATGGATTTGAGTTGAGAAATATATTGTGTTGATTTATGTTGGAGTTTTGAGAAATATATTGAAGTGCTTTTTACAGGTTTTTGAAGAACTATTTTATTCAAAATACAGACGGTACTCCACCAAAATTTTTATAGAAATTCCTAATAATTCAAATGTGTTAGCTCTTTCCCTTCAGTTCAAAAAAAAAAAAATTTAACACCTGTAAATAGTGCTCACCACTATAAAAAGAAATAAGAAAAGTTTTAAATTCCCTTGTAGTGTATTTAATGGGTTATCAGTAGACGAAGTTGGTAGTTCATTAGGTGTACTATGGGATCATGTTATGCCTTACAGAGGGGTAGGGTGTGATAGGTAGACTTTCTATCATCGATATCTGATTGGAAATCAGAATCAGTATAACCATCCAATTGCAAGTCTCCACCTCCATAAATCAAGAATAAATCCTTAGTTCTTCTCAAGTATTTAAGGATATTCTTGACAGCTATCCAGTGTTCCAAACCTGGATTGGATTGATGCCTGCTAGTTAAACTAACAACATATACGATATCTGGCCTAGTACACAACATTGCATACATTAAACTTCTAATAGCTGAAGCATATGGAATCCTGCCCATTTTATCTCTTTCTTCAGGTGTCTTTGGAGACATCTCTTTAGAAAGGTGGATACCATGTCTCACTGGCAACAATCCTTTCTTGTAATCAAGCATGTTAAACCTCTTTAATACCTTTTCCAAGTCAGGACTGAAGCCTCAGTCAAACATCTCTTCAATTCATCAAAACTTTGCTGGCATTTGTCCGTCCACTGAAATTTCACATCCTTTCTAAGTAGCTTGGTCAATGGAGATGCCAACATGGAGAATCCCTTCACAAATCTAGGGTAGTATCCAGCTAACCCCAGAAATCTGCGAATCTCTGTGACATTTCTGGGTGGCTTCCAATTAAGGATAGCTTCAATCTTGCTAGGATCTACCTTAATACCCTCTGCTGATACTATGTGCCCCAAACAGGATATCTCCTTCAGCCAAAATTCACATTTCGATAATTTGGGATATAGCTGTTTCTCCCTCAAAGTCTGCAGTACAATCCGCAGATGTCTATCATGCTCTTCTGCATTCCTCGAATAGACCAATATGTCATCAATAAATACCACAACAAACTGGTTGAGGTATGGTCTGAAGATAGTGTTCATCAAATCCATAAAAGCAGCCGGGGCATTAGTTAACCCGAAGGGCATGACCAAGAATTCATAATGGCCATAGCGGGTTCTGAAGGCAGTTTTAGGAATACTCTGCTCTTGTACTTTCAGCTGATAATAACCTGATCTCAGGTCAATTTTGGAGAACACAGCTACACCCCTCAACTGATCAAATAAGTCATCAATGCGGGCCAATGGGTATCTGTTCTTTATTGTCACCTTATTCAACTGCCGATAGTCAATGCATTACCGGAGAGTGCCATCCTTCTTCTTTACAAACAACACCGGCGCTCCCCAAGGTGAAACACTAGGGCGAATGAAGCCCTTATCAAGCAGCTCTTGCAGCTGTACTTTCAATTCTTTTAGTTCTACTGGTGCCATTCTATATGGCGTTATGGAGATTGGGTCCACACTAGGCATAACATCAATTTCAAACTGCACTTCTCTTTTTGGAGGTAATCCTGGCAATTCATCAGGAAATACATCCGGAAAGTCACATACAGTAGGAATGTCCTTTAGTGCTGGACTCCCCACTTGGGTGTCTATCACATGTGCCAAGTACGTCTCACACCCTTTTCTAATCATTTTCCTGGCCAGTGCAGCTGAAATGATGTTTGAAGGTAATAACTGTCTCTCCCCATGTATTTCTACATCACCATACTGAGGAAGACCAAAAGTCACTGTCTTCAGTCTACAGTCAATCATGGTGTGATGCCTGGCTAACCAATCCATGCCCAAGATAATGTCATAATCTCTGAAGGGCATTTCAATTAAATCAGATAGAAAAAGTGTGTCCTTGGATCACCAAAGGACAGTCCCTGTATAGCCTATTTACCCTGACCTCCTAGCCTAATGGACTAGTTACTAGCACATCATAGTCCATTGGTACACACTGAATAGCAGTAGAACACATCACACTAGCACTAACATATGAATGTGTGGAGCCAGGATCAAATAACACATGCACATCTTGGTTAAGGATGGAAAAATTACCAGCTACTACGTCTGATGTTTCAGCCTCCTCCCTCTGATGCATGGTATACACTGATCCAGTGCGCCACTGGTAATCGGGCTGGTTAACAGTGCTTTGACTTTCAGGGGTGTTACCAGGACCCCTACCTCTGCCTCTACCTCTAGCAGCTGACTGTGACCCTCTAGGTGCAGAAACTTGGGCTGATCTTTCGGATGTAGCAAAAGATCTAGACTGGCGCGGACTAGTGCAATCCTTAGCGAAATGTCCGCTCCCTCCACGGTTAAAACATGCACCGGTGGCCTTGAAACAAACCCCACCATGAGTTCTACCACAAGTTTCACATTGCTGGACTGATAGAGCTCCTCGGGGTGTCTGGCTGGTCTCACGACTGCACCGAGGTGGTCTTTGGCCGTAAAATGCCTCGCTGCGGATCTACGGAGCCGGATCCCCAAAGCTTTCCTCTTTCCAACCACTCTCGGATGCTTGCCCGAGTTTTTTCACCTTCTTTTTTTTGTGTACCCTTCTTCACTGCCCCTTCTGATTCTATCCTTTCCAGTTCCAGGGCTTGTGAGATCAATTCAGCAAAATTCTGATGTCGAAAACCCACAACTTGCATTCTCAAATTCGGCCTTAATCCGGACTCAAACCTCTTACATCTGTCTTTGGGGGTGGAGACTAAGCTTCCAGCATAGTGGCTTAGCCTTGAGAAGTCTCTCTCATATTCTGCTATGGTTCTGTCCCCTTGTTTCAAACTCAAGAATTCTTGTAATTTCATATCTACATATGCATCAGGAACCCATTTCTGCCTGAATTCCCTCAGGAAGTCTGTCCATGTCAGCACAAGTGGCTCAACCAGGCTATGGGGGATGGTCTTCCACCATTCATATGTATCCCCTTGTAACAAGGATACAGAATACTCGAACTTCATCTCTTCTGTACACTGCAGTTTTCTGAAAACTCGTTCCATTCTTTCCAACCACTGTTCTGCCTCCAGTGGATCCACAGACTCGGTGGCCCCAAATTTCATCAACTTTTCATATTGCCGAGCTGAGGGTCGTGGGTTGTGATCTGTGCATCGCATTTGAGCTTGGGGTGGCACATTACCCGCCATTTGCTGGAAAAATGCAGCCATCTGCTGTACAAATTGAGCAGGGAACTGCGGTGCTGGAGCAGGAGCTGGAGTGGCTGAACCACTCACGTTCTGGAGTGCTGGGGCTTCCCCTTGAACCTTAGCCTCAACAGATTGTTTTTCGGAATGATCTCGTCCTTCCATTCTGTTTTCCCAAATTTTCTACTTCCTGAGAACAAACACAAGGAGGTTGACCTCCGTTAGTGCATATTCATGATGTAAATATGTCATAGTATCAATTAAAGACACTTGAGCAGTTGTACTTATCAAAAAAATATTCACATGCATAGTCAAAATTTATTGAAAAACCATGCTCTCATACCACTAAAACATGTCACACCTTACCCCTCTGTAAGGTATAACATGATCCCGTAGAATACTTAATGAACTACCGAACTTCACCTACCAATAACTCATTAAGTACCCTACAAGGGATTTTAAAACAATTTTCTTACATTTTGGAAGTGGTGAGCATTTTGGTAGGAATTAAAAACCATTTATTCAAAGTTTAAATATTAGTAAAAATTTTTGTCCATTTAAATTTTGCCGTAAATTTTATAAAAATTTTGACAGAGTTCCGTTTGTAATTGGAGAAAACAGTTCTTCAAATACCTGCGAAAAACACTTCTAAAAATTTTTCACAACTCCCAACCTCCAATAATTCTCAATCAACTCAATTCAAATCACTTCAAAGTAATTTCACAATACAAATCAAATTTTATCATTTCAAAATATTTAATACTTCATTCACAAGGCATAAAACATGAAATTCACATGTACAAATATTAAATTTACAAAAGGAAATCCAAAATAATATTATTACAATTTATTTACAACTGCTCAACTTACATTGATACATACAACATTTCTATATTTACATCAAAATTATCTACAAGGGTATAAAATAATACCCGTACAAAATGATCGATGTGGTCCACAATTCGATAGCAACTCACTCTGCTGCTTTCTCCTTGCTCTTATATGCGACAGCAAAATAAGCTATCGCTGAGTATAAAAATACTCAGTGGTGCATAATAAAAATTTAAAATACAATACATAAATCATTCATTGGTGAAACACAATTTAAATATTTCTCTAATTATCAAAGCTCATAATAACACAATTTAGTCAAACAATTTCATAAACACAGTGTTGCCAAAGTCATACACAACTTAAGCCATGACACAAAATTTTCGATCAATGCCGTGTTGTACACCACGAAAAAGCAATCTACAACCCCATGAATCGAAATCAATGAGGGAGGTGGCTAGCTAGCTAATGTGTACTCATCCGATCTGAACCTCAACTGGCAAGCCAGAGAGGGATGAAAATAAACGATCTCAACCCCATAAATTGAGGATGAATAATGTGATACTGTCATGCTAAGTGTCAACACAAAATCAATTCAAAACAATTTATTCAAATAATTTATGAAAAATCTAATCAATTTCCAAAGTCATACTTGCGATTATAAAATGGCAACACAGTACATAATTAACCACAGAAGTCAAATTTTTGAGAATAAAATATTTAAACAAGAATTATTGTGCACAGACCTGACGTGAGTCGCCTTTAAGCCTTGACTCAGTCTCTTCGAGTTTCCAAGTCTTTTTCAGCTGAAACACACAATTTCACAGTGTTTCAGTACCATAACTTAGCATAAATCCAAAAATAAATTTCACTTCATTTTTACCTAACTTTAATGTGCTAATTTCGACGTTCTCAAAGTTTTTGTGTTTCGGGTTACTATTCACTACACTATTCAAGTCAAATTGTTGACTTTTTAAGGCTTAATAGGTATGGGAACTCCAACTTCACCCACATACCACATTTTGGTCATTAAATTTGTTGGTTTTGGTCATTTTCTCAAAGCTTAAGTCCTTTTGGCAAAATTGTCAAATTTTCAGTTTTGGTGTCCCTAATTACACTGTTCCATTGGTCAATCTACTGTTGGAATTTGGCAAAACTTCCTGCATAGAAAATGTTCCTTATTGTCTTAAGTTTATTCTCATTTTTGGATCAGCCCAATTGGAGTTTTGTAGCTCAAGTTATGACCATTTGAACCAGGGCTGCCGAATGGAAAACAACCTTGATTTTCTGGGTAATTTTGGTGCTGGCAGATTTGGGTCACCAACTTGGGGTGGCCAAATGGCTTGGTTGCTGGCAGAATTTGGACTTGTATTCTTCATGAAAGTTTTAGGTCTATATCTCATCTAACCACTGGTAAAATTTCAGGTCAATTTGACCTGCCTAGCTCGAGTTATGACCAAATGAACAAACACTGTTCATTTGGTCAGTTTGTACAGTGGCAGACTGCTCTTATTCAACTTTGGTCAATTTGTTCACTAGGTTTTGGTCAGTTTTTGGGCATTGTTCCTAAATGAAAATTGTGTCATTTTATGTTTATTTTCATCCCCAATTGGTGTCATATCAATTGGACTTGTAAAATTTCAGTTTTGATCCTTTAAAGTTGACTTGGTCAGGCTGCCAGCAGCATGACCATATACCCTCCGAATTTGGCTTCAACTCCAACAATTCAAACACAACTCATTTGGTCACAATTGACCATTTTTCACTTCACAATAGGTCAAACATGCCATTTACTCATTTATTACATTTTTGGTTCATAAACCCTAAGTCCCAAAACCCTAACTCACTTAATTGTTGCAATTAACTAAATTCAAAGCTTTCAACCATAATCAATCAACTAATGGAGGTCCATAAACTCATTTAAATCCATCAAACCATACAAAATCATGCTCCCCTTCAACAGGCCGAAATTTCAGTAATGGTCCTCACCCCATATTTTTATTTCATTTCATTAATTTCTAAGCTCATTTCAACAACTAATGATGCATTTAATTAACTAATTGATAGTTAAGAGACTAACCTTTGCTTAGATCCTCAAATCTCAATCTTTTGTTCTCCTTTCTTCTTTCAATCTTCTTCTTAAGTTGAGATTACAAGCTCTAGTAAGGTTTTTATGCGATTTATGAAGGGTAAGTGAACAAATTAAAGCTTGAGTGCAAGCTTTAATGGAAGATTAAAAATGGAGAAATGAAGAAGAGAGTGAGGCGGCAAGGGAGATGGAAGATGACCAAATAATGTTTTTTTTTTCTTTTCTTTTCTTTATTTATTTTAGGTTATGGAAGACCACAAAATCTAAATTAATAATTAAATTAATTAATTTATTTATGGCATCATGCATGAGGTCATGCATGATGTCATCACCTTTTTACTTTTTCATTTTTCTCTTTTTTTTTCTATTTTTTTATTAGTTCTTTAATTTAATTCTCGATTCCGAAATTTTTTTTCTCCGATTTTATTTGACAGTTAGGTTAGGAGTCAGCTCTCGGGGTCAATTGACCAAATTGCCCCTCGCCGGTTCATCCCGGTTTGCAAATAATTCTATATTTCTTCCGGCTCCCTGACCTAATTATTTGACTGGCTTAACAGTACTTTTTCGTGATTTTCTCTTTTCCACTGTGTTCATAAGGGTCCTAAGGACCGCAGCGTCATATTTTACGGTTCGAAATTTGAGTTTAAAATGACTTCGCAGTCGTTCCCAAGGAGGTCACCCATCCCTGTGACTCTCAGCTCGTTTAACTTCTTATGTTTTGTTTTTCTTATTTATACATAACTAATTGAACATTACTAATTATTTGTGTTTATGGTTTCTGTAGTTATCTTAAGTATGGTTCTAATCTCCTTAATTGTCCGGACCGACACTGGTCACCGGAACAGTGAAATATACCAGGCTATACAAATAGGGGTGTTATAAAGTAGAAAACGGAAATCCTAGTTAGATGGATTTCTAGTGGGTGATTGAATTTTTATAATTCTATTGATCATCCTCAGGTATATCCATTATTGGAATTACAATAAACTATAATTGAGCAACTCCTTACCCATCACATCTCATGTGAGATTCAATCCTTTGCCTAGCCCCTAATGCTCAAAATCTCAGGTACATCCATTATTGACTTATCTTGCATTAGTTATGTTGATCCCATTGAGCCAGTAATTATGCAAATAATTTTAATGTTCTCAGGTACATCCAATATTGGCCACCAAACCATTTACATATTTACAACATCTCATGCTTAATAATTATTCTTAAGAAAATCTCATAAATTAATTGTATCTCATGCAACTATTTAAAATTTCTTAAAATAATTACCCCAATGGAGGGCCCATATTATAATTACTCTAATTATAGTATTTCCAACTTAATCATTTGTTTGGAAGATTTTATCATCATCCTAATTACTATTAAGGTCTCACTTTGCACATTATCCATTTAGCATGCATAAATCATATAGTTGCATACATTCTCATACATCTCATGCATTCATGGATAAGCACTAAATATGGTATGATCATGGACTTTCTAAGGGATTCAATTCTGAGCCACCAAGAATTGAATCAGGGCATTCCTAGGTGCATTTTATTCATTCATTTTACAAGAGTTGCTGAAGGAGTACATAATCAACACTTGATCTTAAATTCCTCCCACTAGTCCCACCAATGCTCTTGACCTCCTTGAACTTCTTGCAATCCAATTACATAGTAATCTTTGGCATACGAAGACAAATTTACAAGAACTTAAATAAATGAAATTACAAACAAAAAATTATTACAACCTTAATAATAAATGCCAAAAATAAATTAATTAATTTACAATCCCAAAGAAACATAAAAGAAATAAATCCAATCACATTGGTCTTTTATAGTCTATGATCATCCATCATGCATATCACTATTTAACAATTAAATAAAACATACATACTTAAATTAAATTGAATATCTCATATTCAACTTAAAAATCCAGATTTGAATATGATTCAAACTAAATTAAAAATTCATATTTGAATCTCATTCAAACAAATTTAAAAATTCATATTTGAATCACATTCAAACAACCTTAAAAATTCAGATTTGAATCACATTCAAACAACCTTAAAAATTCATATTTGAATCACATTCAAACAATTTTAAAAAAATCAGATTTTAATCATATTTAAACAATTTTTAAAAAATTCAGATCTGAATATTATTCAAACAACTTTAAAAAATCAGATTTAAATATGATTCAAATAACTTTGAAAATTCAGATTTGAATCACATTCAAACAACTTTTAAAATTGATATTTGAATCACATTCAAACAATTTTAAAAATTCTGATTTGAATCAAATTTTAATTGTGTGATTAAAACTACTAATTAAACACTTTAATTAGTCATAGGATAGGCCTTAGATCATACAACGATTGCAGAAATAAAAAGCCAAACCTTGCACCACCCATGAAGCCACAAACCTTGCGCACCTTGTTGGTGTTCTTCAAGCATACCGCCACACATCCATTGCAACCGGCAATAGATAAATCATCTCATGATCAAAACACACAATTAAATCATATAATAAACAATATAAATGGCAAATATAGTGGCTCTGATACCACTTGTTGGAGCGGAAGCGTGAAAAACACAAGTTTATACAATTAAATTTCAAAAATTTTCACCTAGGGTCACATGCATCATGCAAGATTTATTTTTATCTATTTGATTTTAGTGATAAACAACATATTAAAACTCTTTTAATATATTTTTGGATCTGTATTTTCCATTTAAGATTTTAGAATTAATCAGATTAATTTTAGAACCCTAGATTAAATTAAGAACAAATACACTAACCTCTTGATGCAATGTAGTGTATTTATGTCTTTGAGATACGTTTTCAGGACATCAGATGTTGTCCCTCTAGCTTGTCCACACCAAGAACTCCTATGGTAGCCCTGAACAGCTTCTAAAGCTTTTTCTATTAATTAGAAAATCAAGTTTTGGCTTTTTTTGAGATTAAAGATGTAAACAGGACACTAGAAACGATTTTTAGTATTTTTAATTCAAGAGATTGTTTGCTAATCTCTTGGAATAGATGAGGGAAGAAGATGAAGAGAAGGGGAACCTCTTGGGTGGTGGCACCAAAGAGAATAGCTATTGGTTGTTTTGTTTTCTTTTCATAACAACACTTATATAGGTAAGTCAACACATAAAACCCTTGCCACATATCACCCTCTGATTAGTTCTAGGTTTAATTGACCCAATCACACTGTGTCAAATGTCAAATCTTAATTTTAATCATCTTACATGATTAAAAAATATTTGGCAAGCTTATGTGTAGTGCCATGTGTCACCATCTCATGGTCCCACATGTCACCCTGTGAAATGGCCAAAATGCCCCTGTGTCTTAATTTTGAGTTCTCAACCCAAAATAATTATTTCTCTTCATCTAATCAATTTATATCAAATATAAATCAATTAATTAATCTTCATTAATTAATTTCTTATTAATTAAATTCATATTTAAACACTTTAAATATAAATTTAACTTATACTATACATCCAATAACCTAGATTTGGTTTCAAGTCATGCTAGGGACTTTGCAATCTAATTGCAAATCAAACCTATTTAATTAATGAATTAAACTCTTTAATTAATTAATTAAATCATATTTAATTAGGTGATAACTTGTGTATGTGTGTGACTTACTAGGCTCATCACTAATTGGCAATGAGATATGATATCAACTCTTAATATCGTCATAACTCTTTCTTACCATAAATGATTTCTCTAAATCATTTTATGCACCTCATAGACCATGGTTAACAACTAGCATAGCATGCCATGGCCACCTAATTAGTAATAAGGTTTACCTTAAATGAACTTATAATCATATGTTACCATGTACTAGAATCTCTCTGTTACAAAATCCTAACTCAACCTGGAGTCATGGTTTATGTCAAACTCCATTTGCTATGAATAATATGTTCTCTTTTAATTCCAGTTCTTGATTAAAAGATTTTCTCATTAGAAACTCTTTTTGAATAAATCTATCTGTCCTGGCCAGGGACTTGAAACATCAAGAACAATTAAATGAACATAGGATTTTATCTCTATTTACTTAGAGGAACAGATTCCATCCTAATCAACACCTACCTCCATATATAACTACTAGGAGCCAACACATGCTCATATACCCATACACAGTACAAGTATGAAAGTAGTATCAAACTCAAACCACCTATATACAAGATAACTGTGCTATCTCAGGTCTAAAGATTATATGCACTGATATGATTTATGACAATGCATTGACAAGAGTAAACTCTATCTGCTTGTCATAAGTGTCACTAGTTCAGCCTACTTATCATGTATAAGTGCCTATCATGTTTATTATATGGCATGAGACTCACAATTCCATCTTATTTATATCTCATATAAATAACTTGGGAATAAACATGAATACAATATTTCTGGATAAGTAATGTCCTTATTATGAAGTATCCTCAATTGTGAACCTATTTATGATACTTTGTGCTAGAAATACTGTCACTCATATTCTTAACAACTTAAGAATAGAATTTCTAACAAAATATCAATGGACCTTTTCTATTACACATAAATATATTATGCAAATAGAAAATTGGAAATGCCTTTTATTAATAAAAACATGTACAAGATACATACTAAATGATATGCTCTAGGGCATACTAATAACACAATAAACTATAAGTGAGCAACTCCTCGCCCATCACTTCTCATGTGAGGTTCAATCCTTTACCTAGCCCCTAATGCTCAAAATCTCAGGTACATCTATTATTGACTTATCTTGCATTAGTTATGTTAATCCCATTGAGCCAGTAATTATGCAAATAATTTTAATGCCCTCAGGTACATCCAATATTAACCACCAAACCATTTACATATTTACAACATCTCATACTTAACAATTATTCTTAAGAAAATCTCTTAAATTAATTGCATTATATGCAACTATTTAAAATTTCTTAAAATAATTGCCCCAATGGAGGGCCCATGTTATAATTACTTTGATTATAGCATATCCAACCTAATCATTTGTTTGGAAGATTTTATCATCATCCAAATTACTATTAAGGTCTCACTTTGCACATTATCCATTTAGCATGCATATATCATATAATTGCATACATTCCCATACATCTCATGCATTCATGGATAAATAGTAAATATGGTATGATCATGGACTTTCTAAGGGATTCAATTCTGAGTCACAAAGAATTGAATCAGGGCATTCCTAGGTGCATTTCATTCATTCATTTTACAAGAGTTGCTGAAGGAGTACATAATCAACACTTGATCTTAAATTCCTCCCACTGGTCCCACCAATGCTATTGACCTCCTTGAACTTCTTGCAATCCAATTACATAGTAATCCTTGGCATACCAAGGCGCATTTACAAGAACTTAAATAAATGAAATTACAAACAAAAAATTATTACAACCTTAATAATACATGCCAAAAATAAATTAATTAATTTACAATCCCAAAGAAAAATAAAAGAAATAAATCTAATCACATTGGTTTTTTATAGTCCATAATCATCCATCATGCATATCACTATTTAACAATTAAATAAAACATACATACTTAAATTAAATTAAATATCTCATATTCAACTTAAAAATCTAGATTTGAATATGATTCAAACAAAATAAAAAATTCAGATTTGAATCACATTCAAACAAATTTAAAAATTTAGATTTGAATCACATTCAAACAACCTTAAAAATTCAGATTTGAATCATATTCAAACAATTTTTAAAAATCAGATTTAAATCACATTCAAACAATTTTTAAAAATTTAGATTTGAATATTATTCAAACAACTTTAAAAATTCAGATTTGAGTATGATTCAAACAACTTTAAAAATTCAGATTTGAATCACATTCAAACAACTTTTAAAATTCAGATTTGAATCACATTCAAATAATTTTAAAAATTCTGATTTGAATCAAAATTTAATTGTGCAATTAAAACTACTAATTAAACACTTTAATTAGTCATAGGATAGGCCTTAGATCATACAACAATTGAAGAATTTAAAACAAAACCCTTGCGCCACCCATGAAGGCCAAAGATGGCACCCCAATGATAGTGTTCATCAAGCATGTCGCCACACATCCATTGCAACCAGTAATGGATAAATCATCTCATGATTAAAACACACAATTAAATCATATAATCAACAATCTAAATGGCAAATATAGTGGCTCTGATACTAATTGAAGGAGCGGAAGTATGAAAACACACATTATACCATTGAATTTAAAAATTTTTACCTAGGGTCACATGCATCATGCAAGATTTATTTTTATCTATTTGATTTCAATGATAAACAACATATTAAAACTCTTTTAATTTTTTTTGGATATGTATTTGCTATTTAAGATTTTAAAATTAATCAGATTAATTTTAGAACCCTAGATTAGATCAAGAACAAATACACTAACCTCTTGATGCACTACAGCATATTTGTGCCTTTGGGATGCGTCTTCAGGACACCAGATATTGTCCCTCTAGCTTGTCCACACCAAGTTCACCTATGGCAGCCCTTGAACAGCTTCTAAAGCTTTTTTCTATTATTTAGAAAATCAAGTTCTGCCTTTTAAGAGTTTAAAGATGTAAACAGGACACTAGAAATAATTTCTAGTATTTTTAATTCAAGAGATTGTTTGCTAATCTCTTGGAATACATGAGAGAAGAAGATGAAGAGAAGGGAGAGCTTCTTGGGTGGTGTCACCAAAGATATCAGCTGCTGGTTATATTGTTTTCTTTTAATAACAACACTTATATAGCTAGGTCACCACTTAAACCCTTGCCACATGTCACTCTGATTGGTTCTAGGTTTAATTGACCCAATCACATTGTTCCAAGTGTCAAACCTATATTTAATCTTAATTTTAATCATCTTACATGATTAAAAGACATTTAGCAAGCTTATGTGTATTGCCATGTATCACCATCTCATGGTGCCACATGTCATATTGTGAAATGACCAAAATGCCCCTGTCTCTTAATTTTGAGTTCTCAACCCAAAATAATTATTTCTCTTCTTCTAATCAATTTATATCAAATATAAATCAATTAATTAATCTTTATTAATTAATTTCTCATTAATTAAATTCATATTTAAACCCTTTAAATATAAATTTAACTTACCCATATACATCTAATAATCTAGATTCAGTTTCAAGTCATGCTAGTGTTAGTAGTATGCCCTAGAGCATATCATTTAGTATGTATCTTGTACATAATTTTATTAACAAAAGACATTTCCACTTTTCCGTTTACATAATATATTTATGTGTAATAGAAAAGGTCCATTGATATTTTGTTAGAAATATTATTCTTAAGTTGTTAAGAATATGAGTGACAATATTTCTAGCACAAAGTATCATAAATAGGTTCACAATCGAGGATACTTCATAATAAGGACATGACTTATCCAGAAAGATTGTATTCATGTTTGTTCCCAGGTTATTTATATGAGATATAAATAAGATGGAATGGTGAGTCTCATGCCATATAACAAACATGATAGGCACTTATAAATGATAAGTAGGCCGAACTAGTGACACTTATGACAAGCACATGGAGTTTACTCTTGTCAATGTTTTGTCATAAATCATATCAGTGCATATAATCTTTAGACCTGAGATAGCACAGTTATCTTGTATATAGGTAGTTTGAGTTTGATACTGCTTTCATACTTGTACAATGTATGGGTATATGGGCATGTGTTGGCTCCTACTAGTTATATATGGAAATAGGTGTTGATCAAGATGGAATCTGTTCCTCTAAGTAAATAGAGATAAAATCCTATGTTCATTTAATTGTTCTTGATGTTTCAAGTTCCTTGCCAAGACTGATAGATTTATTCAGAAAAGAGTTTCTTATGATAAAAATCTTTTAATAAAGAACTGGAATTAAAAGAGAACATAATATTCATAGCAAATGGAGTTTGACATAAACCATGACTCCAGCTTGAGTTGGGATTTTGTAACAGAGAGATTCTAGTGCATGGTAACATATGATTGTAGATTCATTTAAGGTAAATCTTATTACTAATTGGGTGGCCATGGCATGCTATGCTAGGTGTTAACCATGGTCTATGAGGTTCATAAAATGATTTAGAGAAATCATTTATGGTAAGAAAGAGTTCTGATGATATTAAGAGTTGATATCATGTCTCATTGCCAATTAGTGATGAGCCTAGTAAGTCACACACATACACAAGTTATCACCTATTTAAATATGATTTAATTAATTAATTAAAGAGTTTAATTGATTAATTAAATAGGTTTGGTTTGCAATTAAATTGCAAAGTCCCTAGCATGACTTGAAACCAAATCTAGATTATTGGATGTGTAGTATAAATTAAATTTATATTTAAAGTGTTTAAATATGAATTTAATTGATGAGAAATTAATTAATAGAGATTAATTAATTAATTTATATTTGATATAAATTAATTAGAAGAAGAAAATAATTATTTTGGGTTAAGAACTCAAAATTAAGACACAGGGGCATTTTGGTCATTTCACAGTGTGACACGTGGCACCATGAGATGGTGACACATGGGATTACACATAAGCTTGCCAAATGTTTTTTTTTAATCATGTAAGATGATTAAAATCAAGATTAAATATAGGTTTGACACTTGGCACAATGTGATTGGGTCACTTAAACCTAGAGCTAATCAAAGGTGACATGTGGCTAGGGTTTAATGTGTTAACCTAGCTATTTAAGTGTGGTTATGAAAAGAAAAAATAACCAGCAGCCTCTCCTCTCATTTGTCACGCCACTTTGAGCCTCTCCAGCTATTTCTCTTCATCTCTCATCAATTCAAAGAGATTAGCCATCAATCTCTTGAATTAAGAACACTAGAAATTGTTTCTAGTGTCCTGTTTACATCTCTAATCTCTTAAAAGGCAGAACTTGAATTTCTAATTAATAGAAAAAGCTTTAGAGGCTGTTCAAGGGCTGCCATAGGTGTTCTTGGTGTGGACAAGCTAGAGGGACAACATTTGGTGTCCTGAAGATGAATCTCAAAGGCGCAGACATTGCATCAAGAGGTTAGTGTAATCATTCTTGATTTAATCTAGGGTTCTAAAATTAATCTGATTAATTTTAAAATCTTAAATGGCAAATGCAGATCCAAAAACATATTAAAAGAGTTTTAATATGTTGTTTATCATTGAAATCAAATAGATAAAAATAAATCTTGCATGGTGCATGTGACCCTAGGTGAAAATTTTTGAATTCAATGGTATAATCTTGTGTTTTTCACGCTTCCGTTCCTTCAATTGGTATCAGAGCCACTATATTTGCCATTTAGATTGTTGATTATATGATTTAATTGTGTGATTTGATCATGAGATGATTGATTCATTGCTGGTTGGATCAAGAGGTGTGGCGGCACACATGTTGAAGCCACCATTGGTGGCGGCAACAATGGTTCCATGGGTGGTTCAAGGTTTGGCTTTTAATTCTGCAATTGTTGTATGATCTAAGGCCTATTCTTTGACTAATTAAAGTGTTTAATTAGTAGTTTTAATCACACAATTAAATTATGATTCAAATCAGAATTTTAAAAATTGTTTGAATGTGATTCAAATCTGAATTTTAAAAGTTGTTTGAATGTGATTCAAATCAGAATTTTTAAAGTTGTTTGAATCATATTTAAATCTGATTTTTTTAAATTTATTCAATAAAATTCAGATCTGATTTTTTAAAAAATATTTGAATGTGATTCAAATCTGATTTTTTAAAAAATGTTTGAATGTGATTCAAATCTGAATTTTTGAAGTTGTTTGAATGTGATTCAAATCTGAATTTTTAAATTTGTTTGAATGAGATTCAAATCTGAATTTTTAAATTTATTTGAATCATATTCAAATCTGGATTTTTAAGTTGAATATGAGATATTCAATTTAATTTAAGTATGTATGTTTTATTTAATTGTTAAATAGTGATATGCATGATGGATGATCATGGACTATAAAAGACCAATGTGATTGGATTTATTTCTTTTATGTTTCTTTGGGATCGTAAATTAATTAATTTATTTTAATTTATTTTGGGCATATATTATTAAGTTTGTAATATTTTTGGGTTGTAATTTCATTTATTTAAGTTCTTATAAATTCGCCTTGGTATGCCAAGGATTGCTATGTAATATTGGATTGCAAGAAGTTCAAGGAGGTCAAGAGCATTGGTGGGACCAGTGGGAGGAATTCAATATCAAGTGTTGATTATGTACTCCTTCAGCAACTCTTGTAAAATGAATGAATGAAATGCACTTAGGAATGCCCTGATTCAATTCTTGGTGGCTCAGAATTGAATCCCTTAGAAAGTCCATGATCATACCATATTTACTGCTTATCCATGAATGCATGAGATGTATGGGAATGTATGCAATTATATGATATATGC
The DNA here is from genome assembly GCF_030052815.1 of Hevea brasiliensis. Taxonomy (NCBI): domain Eukaryota; kingdom Viridiplantae; phylum Streptophyta; class Magnoliopsida; order Malpighiales; family Euphorbiaceae; genus Hevea; species Hevea brasiliensis. The sequence goes on from NC_079494.1 coordinate 24,194,018, forward strand.
ATGCTAAATGGATAATGTGCAAAGTGAGACCTTAATAGTAATAAGGATGGCTATAAAATCTTCCAAACAAATGATTAAGTTGGAAATGCTATAATTAAAGTAATTATAACATAAGCCCTCCATTGGGGCAATTATTTTAAGAAATTTTAAATAGTTGCATGAGATGCAATTAATTTAAGAGATTTTCTTAAGAATAATTATTAAGCATGAGATGTTGTAAATATGTAAATGGTTTGGTGGCCAATATTGGATGTACCTGAGGACATTAAAATTATTTGCATAATTACTGACTCAATGGGATCAACTTAACTAATGCAAGATAAGTCAATAATGGATGTACATGAGATTTTGAGCATTAGGGGCTAGGTAAAGGATTGAACCTCACATGAGATGTGATGGGCAAGGAGTTGCTCACTTATAGTTTATTGTAATTCCAATAATGGATGTACTTGAGGATGATCAATAGAATTATAAGAATTCAATCACCCACTAGAAATCCATCCAACTAGGATTTCCGTTTTCTACTCTGGAAGTGTAGGATTCGCTAAGTTAGTGGGATGACCAATTTGATTAAAAGACCATAATCATTTTTGTTAATTACATGATACATTTACTAATTAATCTGGTTATTTTCTGCAGTTAATTTTCTGATAAAAATGAGCACAAAACAACCACCACCATCCAATATCCTTGCAAGCATACTTGATCACAACAGGTTGACAGGACCTAATATGTCTGATTGGCTAAGAAATTTGAAACTTGTCCTGAACCTTGAACATATAGGATATGTTCTAGATTCAAATGTTCCTGGTCCCTTACCTCCAGAGGCCACACAAGAGGAACATGAAACTTTGGACAAGTGGAAGGAGCATGATATGAGAGCTAAGTGTTACATGCTTGCTTCCATGAGTAATGAGTTACAGAAGCAACATGAGAACATGCAGAGTGCGAGTGAGATCCTCCTTCACCTACAAGAGTTGTATGGTGAGCACAGCAGGAATGCTAGGTATGAGATATCTAGACAGCTATTCCGTATGAGGATGTTTGAGGGACAGAATGTTGGGGATCATGTCCACAAGATGATTCGGCTGATTGAACTGTTGGAACATCTTGACTTCAACATGGATTTCCAACTACAAACGGATTTGATCCTTCAGTCCCTTCCTGAGTCTTTTGGGAATTTTGTGACAAATTTCCATATGACTAAACAGGAATGCACCTTAGCTGGTTTACTCAACATGCTGGTTATTGCCCAAAAGAATATGCCAGGCAATAAAGGAAAAGAGGTAGCTTTAGTTGCATCTTCTTTTGCTGGAAAGTCCAACAAGAAGAAGGGCAATAAGAAAAAGAAACTTCAGATTCCTAGACCTTCCAAGAAAATAGCTAAACAAAAAGGGAAGACCAAAGCTGACATAGGCAAAGGAAAGTGTTTCCACTGCCAACAGGAAAGTGTTTCCATTGCCAACAGGAAATTGTTTCCATTCCCAGTAAGAAAGTGTTTCCACTGGCCAGAGTATAGCAATCTAAATGAATGCAATGCCATGATGAAAACCAACTCAAGTTCAAAATATATTTGGCACTTAAGGTTATTTCATGTTGCAGAAGATAGGATTACAAAATTGGAGAAAATGGGGATTCTATCCTCATTGGGCTCTGAGCCTACTCCAATTTGTGAATCTTGCCTTCAAGGCAAAATGACTAGATCACCCTTTGTTGGACAAGGGCTAAGAGCTGAAAATATTTTGGAACTAATACATAGTGATGTATGTGGTCCGTTTAAAGAAATGGCTAGAGGGGGTTTTCATTATTTTATTACCTTTACTGATGATAAATCAAGGTTTGGGTATTTGTATTTGATGAAATACAAACATGAATCCTTTGAAAAATTTAAGGAATTTAAATCTGAAGTAGAAAATCAAACAGGAAAAAGTATTAAAGCTCTTCGATCAGATCGTGGAGGTGAATATTTGAGTACTGAATTTGATGAATACTTGAGAGAGCATGGCATTGTTTCTCAGCTGACTCCTCCAGGAACGCCACAACTGAATGGTGTATCAGAAAGGAGAAATCGTACCCTAGTGGATATGGTACATAGTATGATGCGCTATACTGATATGCCAATCTTCTTTTGGGGATTTGCATTAGAATCAGCTTTGTATATTCTGAATAGGATTCCATCAAAATCAGTTTCTTCCACACCTTATGAGATATGGCATGGAAGAAAACCAAGTCTAAAGCATGTTAAGATTTGGGGTTGTCCAGCTTATATCAAAAGTCGAACAACGATAAATTGGAGACCGGATCGGAAAAGGTCGATTTGTTGGATATCCAAAAGATAGTTTTGGATATTATTTTTATTTGCCTACTTCACAAAAGGTTGTGATAAGTAGAGATGCCACATTTCTTGAACAATAGTTTGTTCAAGAAGGAGGCAAAGGAAGGCAAATATAATTAGAATTGGAGAATTCTGACCAACCAGCAGATCAGATGGATATAGATCCATCTAGTCAACCAATACCCATTGATGAAACATCTACAGCTGTTCCTCGTAGAACAACCAGGGTATCTCACCCACCAGTGAGATATGGTTTTCTTTATGAAGAAGAACAAGAGTTGTCTACTCATGAAGAAATAGATCATGGAGATGATCCACTTACCTATGAAGAAGCTATATCAGATATAGACTCTTCAAAATGGATTGATGCTATGAAATCCGAGATTGATTCCATGTATAAGAATCAAGTTTGGGATCTTGTTGACCCACCTGAAGGTATTGTACCTATAGGGAACAAATGGGTTTTCAAGAAGAAAATTGGTTCTGATGGAAAGGTAGAGACCTATAAGGCAAGGCTAGTAGCGAAAGGGTTTCGCCAAAGGCAAGAATAGACTATGAGGAGACTTTCTCGCCTGTTGCCATGCTTAAATCAATTAGGATTTTATTAGCAATAGCTGCATACTATGATTATGAGATTTGGCAGATGGATGTCAAAACAGCTTTTCTCAATGGATACATTGAAGAAAACATTTTCATGGAACAACCTAGGGGATTTGAATCCCAAGATGGTTCCAAGGTATGCAAGCTAAAGCGATCCATTTATGGGTTGAAACAAGCTTCGAGGAGTTGGAACATCCATTTTGATGAAGCCATTAAATCCTTTGGTTTTATAAAAAATGAGGATGAGCCATGTGTATATAAGAAGGTTAGTGACAGTGCTATCACTTTCCTTGTCTTATATGTGGATGACATACTATTGATGGGTAATGACATAGGTATGTTGACGACTATAAAGGTATGGTTGTCAAATACATTCTCCATGAAAGACTTAGGGGAGGCAACCTATATTCTTGGGATTCGCATCTATAGAGATAGAGCGAAACGAATAATTGGTTTATCCCAAAGTCTATGCTTGGAAAAGGTGTTAAAGAGGTTTAACATGCTTGATTCCAAGAGAGGATTGTTACCAGTGAGACATGGTATCCATCTTTCTAAAGAGATGTCTCCAAAGACACCTGAAGAAAGAGATAAGATGGCCAGGATTCCATATGATTCGGCTATTGGAAGTATAATGTATGCAATGTTGTGTACTAGGCCGGATATCGCATATGCTGTTAGTTTGACTAGCAGGTATCAATCCAATCCAGGTTTGGAACACTGGATAGCTATCAAGAATATTCTTAAGTACTTGAGAAGAACTAAGGATTTATTCTTGATTTATGGAGGTGGAGACTTGCAATTAGATGGTTATACTGATTCTAACTTCCAATCAGATATCGATGATAGAAAGTCTACCTCTAGATATGTGTTCATTTGTAATGGAGGTGCAGTCAGTTGGAAGAGTTCCAAACAGAGCACGACTGCAGATTCCACTACAGAGGCTGAGTATATTGCTGCATCAGATGCTGCAAAGGAAGCTGTTTGGATTAAAAAGTTTGTGATAGAACTTACAGTAGTTCCTTCCATTGAGTCAGCAGTTCCATTACACTGTGACAACAATGGAGTAGTCATACAGGCTAAGGAATTAAGGTCTCACCCAAAATCCAAACACATAGAAAGGCACTACCACATTATCAGAGATATAGTTGGGCAAGGCGATTTAGCCATGCAGAAAATAGCATCAGCTGAAAATCCAGCTGATCCATTCACTAAGCCTATGTCACAGACTCGGTTAGACCGACATCTTGAGAAGATAGGTCTAAGATATTGTAATGAATGGCTCTAGTGCTAGTGGGAGATTGTTAGTAGTATGACCTAGAGCATATCATTTAGTATGTATCTTGTACATAATTTTATTAATAAAAGGCATTTCCACTTTTCCGTTTACATAATATATTTATGTGTAATAGAAAAGGTCCATTGATATTTTGTTAAAAATATTATTCTTAAGTTGTTAAGAATATGAGTGACAATATTTCTAGCACAAAGTATCATAAATAGGTTCACAATCGAGGATACTTCATAATAAGGACATGACTTATCCAGAAAGATTGTATTCATGTTTGTTCCCAGGTTATTTATATGAGATATAAATAAGATGGAATGGTGAGTCTCATGCCATATAACAAACATGATAGGCACTTATAAACGATAAGTAGGCCGAACCAGTGACACTTATGACAAGCACATGGAGTTTACTCTTGTCAATGTTTTGTCATAAATCATATCAGTGCATATAATCTTTAGACCTGAGATAGCACAATTATCTTGTATATAGGTAGTTTGAGTTTGATACTGCTTTCATACTTGTACTATGTATGGGTATATGGGCATGTGTTGGCTCCTACTAGTTATATATGGAAATAGGTGTTGATCAAGATGGAATCTGTTCCTCTAAGTAAATAGAGATAAAATCCTATGTTCATTTAATTGTTCTTGATGTTTCAAGTTCTGGCAGGAGACAGATAGATTTATTCAGAAAAGAGTTTCTGATGAGAAAAAATCTTTTTAATCAAGAACTCGAATTAAAAGAGAACATAATATTCATAGCAAATGGAGTTTGACATAAACCATGACTCCAGCTTGAGTTGGGATTTTGTAACAGAGAGATTCTAGTGCATGGTAACATATGATTATAGGTTCATTTAAGGTAAATCTTATTACTAATTGGGTGGCCATGGCATGCTATGCTAGGTGTTAACCATGGTCTATGAGGTTCATAAAATGATTTAGAGAAATCATTTATGGTAAGAAAGAGTTCTGATGATATTAAGAGTTGATATCATGTCTCATTGCCAATTAGTGATGAGCCTAGTAAGTCACACACATACACAAGTTATCACCTATTTAAATATGATTTAATTAATTAATTAAAGAGTTTAATTGATTAATTAAATAGGTTTGATTTGCAATTAAATTGCAAAGTCCCTAGCATGACTTGAAACCAAATCTAGATTATTGGATGTGTAGTATAAATTAAATTTATATTTAAAGTGTTTAAATATGAATTTAATTGATGAGAAATTAATTAATAGAGATTAATTAATTAATTTATATTTGATATAAATTAATTAGAAGAAGAAAATAATTATTTTGGATTAAGAACTCAAAATTAAGACACAGGGGCATTTTGGTCATTTCAAGTGTGACACGTGGCACCATGAGATGGTGACACATGGGATTACACATAAGCTTGCCAAATGTTTTTTTAATCATGTAAGATGATTAAAATCAAGATTAAATATAGGTTTGACACTTGGCACAATGTGATTGGGTCACTTAAACCTAGAGCTAATCAAAAGGTGACATGTGGCTAGGGTTTAATGTGTTAACCTAGCTATTTAAGTGTGGTTATGAAAAGAAAAAATAACCAGCAGCCTCTCCTCTCATTTGTCACGCCACTTTGAGCCTCTCCAGCTATTTCTCTTCATCTCTCATCAATTCAAAGAGATTAGCCATCAATCTCTTGAATTAAGAACACTAGAAATTGTTTCTAGTGTCCTGTTTACATCTTTAATCTCTTAAAAGGCAGAACTTGAATTTCTAATTAATAGAAAAAGCTTTAGAGGCTGTTCAAGGGCTGCCATAGGTGTTCTTGGTGTGGACAAGCTAGAGGGATAACATTTGGTGTCCTGAAGACGAATCTCAAAGGCGCAGACACTGCGATTGCATCAAGAGGTTAGTGTAATCGTTCTTGATTTAATCTAGGGTTCTAAAATTAATCTGATTAATTTTAAAATCTTAAATGGCAAATGCAGATCCAAAAACATATTAAAAGAGTTTTAATATGTTGTTTATCATTGAAATCAAATAGATAAAAATAAATCTTGCATGGTGCATGTGACCTTAGGTGAAAATTTTTGAATTCAATGGTATAATCTTGTGTTTTTCACGCTTTCGTTCCTTCAGCTAGGGACTTTGCAATCTAATTGCAAACTAAACCTATCAAATTAATCAATTAAACTCTTTAATTAATTAATTAAATCATATTTAATTAGGTGATAACTTGTGTATGTGTGTAAGTTATTAGGCTCATCACTAATTGGCAATGAGATATGATATCAACTCTTGATATCATTAGAACTCTTTCTTACCATAAATGATTTCTCTAAATCATTTTATGCACCTCATATGTAACACCCTCCCGGTAGCAACTCCGTACATTCTACTGTTCCGGTGACCGGTGTCGGTCCGGACAGCTAGAACGTCTGGAAAAATATTTAAACTAAAGTCAGGAATCATAATTAACTCAAATATTAATAAGAAAAATTTAGAAAAAAAAATAAATAAATACAACTAAGTCAAATGAGCTGGTGCCCAAGCGATGGGTAACCCAGAGGGAAGTTGCGGTTCTCGCAACGAGGAGCCCTAGACCCGGGAAAAAATTCATAAAATAATTTTTGGGACTCCAGAGAAGGGTCATTGAGGTTCCTATGGCATTAGAATGCCAAGAAAATATTCAGAAAAATTTTTCAATCGGTACAGACAATTTTTGTCCGTTGAGCCAAACGGAGGGCATTTTGGTCTTTCGCCTTCAGAGGTGATTTTTGGCCGACTTGTCCAGTTGAGTAAATAATTAATATGACATAAAATATGAAGAAACATTACTAAAAAATAAATTGAAATTGAGTAGTGATGAAAAGAAAAGAAAAATCCATAAAAATGCCAAATATGACATCATTATGATGTCATTTGAAAGTCTCCACCAATTATAATTAAACAACCATATTATTAACTAATAAAAGAGACTAAATGAAGACCAAATTAACCAAAAATATAGCAGCCATCTCCTTCCCCAAAACCCGCCAAAACGTAGAGAGAGAGAAGATAGGGTTTCCACCAAAGCCATTCCTTGCAAGCTTTCATTTTCATGCTTCCTCACCATATTTCCTCAAGACCCCAACACTAAAATGAATCCTTGGACCTAGAGGAAGTGTTTGGCAGCCAAGAGAGTACAAGAAAAGTGAAGATTAAACTTGGGAAAAATCTGCCACTTAAAGGTTAGTGCACTAAAACCTTTTCTTTCAATTTTAGGTGTAGTATGCATGCCAAATTAAGTGAGAAATTCAAGAAATTGAAAGAATTAGTTAAGGAATTAAACATCCCTAATTCAGAAACCTTGGGAACCTTATGGGGTTTGATGAATTCCTGCATATATACATGATTAGTGATGATGATTGATGAGGTTATATGCATGAGAAGTGATAGGAATTTAATTGATTAAGTTTTGAAATTTGAAATTAGGGTTTTGGGAGTGAAGAATTGGACTTGGTTTATGAAGTGATTAATAGAAATTTTAATGGTCAATTAGTGACCATTTAAGGCAAGTTAATCATAATTTGAAGTGAGTTAATGTATGGCAAAACTGAAATGGAAGGTTGCCTAAAGACAGCAGCATAGTGACTGAAATTTCAGTCCACTTGGACTGCCATATCTTGGGTTGTGTTGGTTCAATTGGTGTTTGGCAAATTGGACATGAAACTAGGCTTATAATGGCACATTTTTGCTGAAGAAACCATGCCCAAAAGACCAAAGCAAGAGGACCAAAAGTTGGCCCCAATCCGGATACCCTGCAACCAGCACCTGCAGAAATGACCAAATGAACAGTAACTGTTCATTTGGCCATAACTCACTGTAGATATGGTCAATTGACCTGAAATTTTTACAGCAACAAGATAGGATATAGACAAACAACTTTCATGAAGAACATCACCCCAAATTATGCCATTAACCCATTCAAATTATTGGGCAAAGTTGAGTTATCAAACCTGCAACTCTGCAGATTTTCATTTGAGCAGTAATGTTTGGAGGACTATCACTCTCTCTAGATAACTTGGATTTAGGCGATTCTTGAACCGATGGAAACCTAAGGCATGGTAGAACATTTCATATGAAGAAAGTTAGACCAAATTATGAACTTAACTTGATCAAATTACTGACCAAAGTTGGACCAAAAATCTGCCAGACCCAAAATATCAGCATGAACAGTGCACGTGAACAGTAAACTTATTTTGGCCATAACTTGAGCTACAAAACTCCAAATGGAGTGATTCAAAAAAAGAAATTCAACTAGACAAAATAAGGAACAACTTTCATGTTTAACATTTCCTCAAATTCCCACTGTAACAGTGCTTAATGGAATAGTAAAGTTAAGCTTCAAAAACTGAAAATTTTATTTCCCTTGGTTTAAGCCTAGAAATGGTAATGGTGATCACTTCCAACAAGTTTTAAATGAAAAATGTTGTATGTTTGAAGTGCCAAAGCCAATGTACCTACTTTCTATGCAAAAGTCAACTTTTTGTTTGACCAATGAAGTGAATAGTGACACCAAAACTTGAAATTCAAAAATGTGAAACTTAAAAATGCAAAATTCCCTAGTAGGCCTAATGTGATTGGTTTGGATAGTTTAGCATGCCAATAGGGTATTGTTTTAGCAGTACTGCGAAAGGCTTTATGCCTGTGTTCATGGCTTTATGCCCGTATTCATGGCTTTATGCCCGATTATGTGATATCATGGCTTTTTAGCCATACTGACTGCATACATGGTTGACGTTCTGCGTCCCATGGTATGACGGCCCGAGGCACATGGTGTCCAGGTGCCAACGACCGTTATCGATCCATTCGCCCAAAGATAGGTTACTTGGGCATGGAAAAGTATAACTGTGATTGAACTGATTATTAAAGAAAATACGAAAATTAAGTATCAGGAATGATTACCAAAAATACAAAGAAGCTCAAGATCATGAAGAAAATAATTAACGAAATGCATGAAGAAGTTAATATCATAAAACATGATTAGCCCTCGACTAAACAATAAGTTAGTAATTAGTCAATTCTTATGAACACAATAGCAAGGAAATTATTATTTTTATTTGCATATTATATTTTCTTGTATTATTGGCACCACTAAGCTTTATGCTTAGCGCGTCGCAAAATACTGAAGATTTGGACAGAGGGCCCGGTAGATCACAGATTGGGTAAGGCCATTCACAGTTCTGCATAGTGTCCGTGTCACCTCACCATCCACAGTGCATTGGTAGGACACTAGGTCCCATTTTGTATTTTGAGATTTTTGTAAATTTGGTAATTAAACTCTTATTTTATCATATGTATTTGAACAAATGTAATATAATTTTGTATTAATGTAAGTACTTGTAATTTGTGATTATAAATCACATGTGAGAATTTATTTATGATTTGAGTCTAATGATGATGTGAAATGATAAAAAGAGGAATCGTTAAGAAATTGTTGTAACTTGATGTGATACAAAATGTGAATTGTATATGAGTACCATGAGATGAATGATTGAGAAATAAATGAAATTGATGAAATTATTCTGAGACTTTGTTGATAATTGGAGTTGGGATTGATTGAATATGATCATAGGAAGTGTTTTTCACAGGTTTCGAAGAACTGTTTTCTCCATTTTTAGCCGGTACTCCGCCGGATTTTCTATAAAATTTTCGGAACCTCAAATAAATTACAATTTCAATAAATGAATTATATTTCACAAGTTATTTTCAAAACTATGATAAAAAATGAATTAAGATAAAATAGAGTGCTCGGCACACTGAGTGGCATAACTTGCTCGGCTACACTGTAGTCGGGTAAGGGGTGTCACATCATAGACCATGGTTAACACTTAGCATAGCATACCATGGCCACCCAATCAGTAATAAGGTTTACCTTAGATGAACTGATAATCATATGTTACCATGCACTAGAATATCTCTGTTACAAAATCCTAACTCAAGCTGGAGTCATGGTTTATGTCAAACCCCATTTGCTATGAATATTATGTTTTTTTTTTTAATTCCAGTTCTTGATTAAAAATATTTTCTCATCAGAAACTCTTTTCTGATTAAATCTATATGTCTTGGCCAAGAACTTGAAACATAAAGAACAATTAAATGGGCATAAGATTTTATCTCTATTTACTTAGAGGAACATATTCCATCTTGATCAATACCTACCTCCATATATAACTTGTAGGAGCCAAGACATACCCATATACCCATACACAGTACAAGTATGAAAGCAGTATCAAACTCAAACCACCTATATATACGATAATTGTGCTATCTCAGGTCTAAAGATTTTATGCACTGATATGATTTATGACAATACATTGACAAGAGTAAACTCCATGTGCTTATCATAAGTGTCACTGGTTCGGCCTACTTATCATGTATAAGTGCCTATCATGTTTGTTATATGTCATGAGACTCACTATTCCATCTTATTTATATCTCATATAAAGAACTTGGGAACAAACATTAATACAATCTTTTTGGATAAGTCATGTTCTTATTGTGAAGTATCCTTCATTGTGAACTTATATATGATACTTTGTACTAGAAATATTGTCACTCATATTCTTAACAACTTAAGAATAGAGTTTCTAACAAAATATCAATGGACCTTTTCTATTACACATAAATATATTATGTAAATGCAAAAATAGAAATGCCTTTTATTAATAAAATATGTACAAGATACATACTAAATGATATGCTCTAGGGCATACTACTAACACACACTCTATAAGGAAGCTATTGATAGTAGTAAGAAGCAAGAAAGTTAAAGTTTGGGAAGCTCAAGTAAGGTTAGTGCACTAATCCATCTCTTTCTCTTCATTAGACATGAAAAGCATGTTTAGCTAAGTATAAATTTCATGAAATTAAAAAGAAAATCTTAAGGAAAGAATCCCTGGAATTTCGACAGCCTAGATGAAGCATTGAATTGATGATTTTGATAGTTTTAATTTAGTTAGGGAAGTGAAATAATAAGGTATTATATGTTAGAATTGATTTGCATAGACATATATATAATTGAAACTTTGAACCAGGGTTTGTGCACATGATTTGAGAATGGTTGTGTAATTGTTGAGATTGACTTGGTTGAGACTATTTGTTGCCAAATTGAAGTGCTATGTATGCAAATTGAAGCAAGGAAAATGAAAGAGATTGAATTTTGGGAGTGTCATTTTTCTGTAAGTTGGGACTCAATGAGTCCAGTGTGTTTGTTGAGCCATAACTAATTTTTTGTGACTCCAATTGGTATGAGGCCTATTAGAGGTAAAACTAGACCCAAAATAGCCCATTTTCCATGAAGAAACCATGCCCAAATTCTATCCAAAACTTAACCAAAATACTACCCAAATTCGGATGACCCTGCACAAAACTCAAAAAATGACCAAATGAACAATACATATTCATCTAGTCATAACTGCCTCTATACTAGTCCAAATGACTTGAATTGGATACGATTGGAAAGCTTAGATATAGGGCCACAATTTTTATGCAGACCACGAAGCCCATAAATGCTAAAAACCAAACCAAATTGCAGGCTCAAGTTAGGTCACAAAACTGCCCAGAATTACATTGTCCAGAAATTGCTGGACACAAACTTACCCGACCAGTTTTGTCAAAATGGCCATTACTTGGTCTACAAGAACTGAAATGTAATGAAACCAGTGGCAAAATGTCCACAAGACTCAGACCTACAAAATCGGCATTTTGACCAGCACCTAGAAAATCAAGAGAACTAGGTCAAATAGTTAGAACAAGTCACTGCATCCAAACCTGGAATCTGACCAAACTTCACTTGACCCTAGAACAGTCATTTAGTCATAACTCCCATTACAAAAATCCAATTGAGATAAGGCATACCTTTTTAGGAACCTGAGAAATAGGGCTAAAACTTTTGTTTAGAAACCTACCTCAAATTATGAATGGAAGAACCTCAAAAAGTGACCTGTATTCACTGACCTAAACTAAACACCTATTTGCACAGGGTATATGAGTCCAAGTCAGTGATTTGGCAATAAATAATTCCACAAAACTTCAAAAATTGTGATTAAAAAATCAAAGTGACCACAAGACATAGGGCAACAGTTTCTATGAAGATCACCATGCCTAAAAGTAACTGCAACCTATTCTATTAATTAGGAAAATTTTAAGTCCAAAAGCTGCCTAGTTAAGGAACCAGAATCGAGAAATGAGTCAGTTATGGTTACCCAACCATAACTTGAGTTCTAAAAATCAAATTAACATGATTCAAAAGGAAAAATAAAGATAAGATATAAAGGAACAACTTCCATGAAGGAAGTGTAGCCAAACAGTGGCAACAAACTGATTATATGGATAGGCAAAAGTAAGACACAAAAACTGAAACCAAAGAAGGGTCCATGAGGTAAATTATCTTATGGTAGGGAATTTAACCCTAATAAGCTATTAAACACTAAACCACATGAAAGAAGTATATGGGACCTATTTTCCCACTACAAAGTGATATGAACATTCAAATAAATATGTAATAATGTGTAATTGCCCATAGCATACCTAGACTTATTTATTTAGTTTAGATCAATTGGTATACCAATTAGGGACTATAGATAGCAGTACTACCTACAGAGAAAATTATGAACTGAAAATATATGTCTAGTATGATTTTTCTGCAGGCTATATGCCTACTTACTAGCCATTGTGCCAAACTTTATTTCTAGTTTTACAAGCCTGACAGCTAGCCTCGTGCCTGACAGATGTATACAGGGTAGACATATGGTTGTCTAACCCGTATACTCCCGTGCATCTAGTTTTTATGGTCTGTTTTAGGTTTCTTGGGCACTGATAATAATTAATTAAGATTAAATATGCAATAAGTAAACAGAAAAGATCCCGATAATTTAAATTGTTTCCAAAGTGAAATGAAAATATAAAATACCTAGAAATTATGAAAATTTCCATATATAGAATTATTATTTAAATTGTTTAGTATTTGTTATTATAAATTTTGCACCACTAAGCGTTATGCTTAGCACATTGGTTTTCCATCGCGTAGGTGCTAGAGATAAGCAACTGCCACAGCAGCCACCACAGTAGTGTTCGGACAGAGCTCCAACCAGATCTGCCATAGTCCAGAGTCACCTCACCAATCTTTTATATTTGGTAGGGCCCATTTATAGACTAGTATTTTGGTTCATTGTGTATAATCATGATGTAATTACTAGTTTATGACGTATTTCATTTTGGACTTCTAATTAAACTTTAAGATTGTAAGTAAACTTGTAAATTATTATCCATGAATTTCTATATGAATACAATAGATGATATTCTTTTGAGATCTCATAAATAATTGTGAATGATATGATACAATAGAATATGATATGGAAATGTGTGAAATGAATATGAACATGTTAACAGGTGATTAGTAGAATCCGTCAGATGCTAACAAAACAGAGGAGGCTCTGTCCGAGTTTCCACAGAAACAAGTTATACAAAAAAAAAATATATATATTTCTACACATGGATTACCACTTTTAAATGATATTAAAAGTTCACAATGAATATGATAAGACAAGATAGGGTGCTCCGGCACCGAATGTGGCACTTCTTGCTCAGCTATACAGTAGATGGGTAAGGGGCGTCGCATTTAGTGGTATCAGAGCCAGGTTTAGGCGATCCTAAACCTAGATAGTTAGAAGTAGATAGAGTGCATCGCATGCATGGGCCTTTAAATAGAGTCAAGGTGACACTAATGCAGGCCTTTAAATAGAGTCAAGGTGACACTAATGCAGATCTGTTCTTTGCCTGTTTTATAGGGTCGATGGCATCTAATCCTTCAAAGCATAAACCTCTAGACCAATAGTGGAGGAGGTGGAGAGTCACGCACCCGCACCTGCTCCTAGTAGGGAGCGAACCAGTAGAGCTGAGTCATCCCGTGGTACTGTAGGGAGAGCACAGTAGGCCTTCCTAGAATAGATGACTCAGCTACTCAGTCAGGTCACCGGAGCCATCTCACAGCCACAGCTGCCTCCACCTTCACAGCCACAACCACCACCACCACCTGTACAGCTACCACCGCCTCCATAGCCAAAACCTGTACACAGATCTGCACTAGAGAAACTGCGGAAGTATTGGGAAGTTGACTTCAAGGGTAAGAAGGAGGATGATCCAGCCACAGTAGAGTATTGGCTAGAGAGGACAGAGAGGGTATTGCAGCAGTTGCACTATACCTTACAACAGCAGTTGGAGTGTACTCTATCACTGCTATAAAGGATGCTTATAGATGGTGGGTGACAGTATTGAGAGTGGTACAGCCTGCACAGATTACTTGGGAGTTCTTTGTAGTTGAATTCAGAAAGAAATACACCAGTCATTTGTACTTGGAGGCCAGAAGGAGAGAATTCCTGGCACTGAGATAGAGGTAGCTTACAGTCTTCGAATATGAGTGAGAATTCGTGAGACTTAGCGGATATGCATTGGAGTTGATGCCCATAGAAACTAATAAATGCAGAAGGTTTGAGGACGGACTGAATGATAACATCAAGCTGATAGTGACATCTCACCACTTCACAGATTTCTCTTTGTTGGTAGCATCAGCCCTTGATGTGGATAGAGTCAGAAATGAAGAGTAGTCCAGAGAGGACAGGCAACGCAAGAGGGGTTCTAAATCCAGTCAGTCTGGTTCAATAGTCACGGGTAGTAAGAGGCCTAAGGAGTTTCAAGGTTAGACTCAGGGTTGAGGTAAGAAGCAGAAATCCCGATTTGCCCCAAGGAGAGTAGGAAGACAATCTGGTGCATCAGTGGGTAGTTCTCTGGGTGCAGCTACATGAGGATCAGCCCCACCACCTACTTATACACATTGTAGCCGACCCCACAGAGGAGAGTGCAGATTGTTGACTGGTGGATATTTTAAATGTGGGTCTACGAATCACTTCCTGAAGGATTATCCGCAAAGGAATGCTAGTGTACCCACTACTCCACCCTAGATGGATAGGTCTACCCCAGCAGCACAGAGGTGTAAAAGACCTATAAGGCCTGGTATAACTGGTACATCATAGAGGCTTACTGCAGAGATAGGGGACTAGGGTAGCACCTCGTGCTTATGCTATGAGAGCTCGAGATAAGCCATAGCTAGCTAATGTCATTAGAGGTACATTTTCTTTTTATGATCTATTAGTATATGTATTGATTGATCCAGGTTCCACACATTCATATGTGTGTATCACACATCTAGTTGATAGAGGGGTACAAGTAGAAGAGTTAGAGGAGGATATACAAGTCACAAACCTTTTAGGCCATAGTGTCATAGTGAAAAAGGTCTACAAGGGTTGTCCTCTGAGGATATAGGGTTATGAGTTTCCAGCTGACTTGATTGAGCTACCATTCCATGAGTTTGATGTGATATTGGGAATGGATTGGTTATCACGTCATCAGGAGATGGTAGATTGTCGGCTAAAGAGGATGTCACTATAAACAGCAGAAAGGGATGAGATTACAATCGTGGGTGAAGGAACGGGTTATCTTTCCACCATCATATCAGTCACAACAGCCAGAAGAATGATAAGAAAGGGCTGTAAGGTTTTCTTAGCATGTGTGGTTGACACCAGGAAGACTAGCCCAAGCATACAGGAGATCCCCACTATATGTGATTTTTCGGATGTATTTCCGGAAGAGTTACCGGGTTTGCCACCTGATAGAGAAGTGGAGTTTGCTATAGAGGTTATGCCAAGTGCTGCACCAATCTCCATTGCTCCATATAGGATGACACTTACTGAACTGAGAGAGTTGAAAGTTTAGCTATAGGAGCTACTAGACAAGGGTTTCATATGCCCTAGTGTGTTACCCTGGGGAGCACCAGTGCTATTTGTGATGAAGAAGGACGATACCCTTTGGCTATGTATAAATTACTGGCAACTAAATAAGGTGACTATGAAAAACAAATACCCTTTACCTCGGGTAGATGACCTGTTTGATTAGTTGAGCGGAGCTAGAGTATTCTCCAAGATAGATCTCAGATCATGCTACCACCAGTTGAGAGTGAGGAATACAAATGTTCCAGAAACTGCTTTCAGGACTCGGTATGGACACTATGAGTTTCTAGTGATGCCATTTGGGCTGACAAGTGTACTAGTAGCTTTTATGGACCTAATGAACTGCATCTTTCATCCCTACTTGGATCAGTTTATTATGGTATTTATAGATGATATCTTGGTGTATTCTAAGAACTGGGAAGAGCAGTTGTATGCCAAGTTGTCCAAGTGTGACTTCTGGTTGGATGAGATATCCTTCCTTGGACACATTGTGTCAGCAGATGGGATCAGGGTAGATCCAAAGAAGATTGAAGTAATAGTTGAATGGAAGCCTCCCAGAAATATAACAGAGGTCAGAAGCTTTTTAGGGTTAGCAGGATACTACAGGAGATTTATGAAGGGATTTTCCCTTATAGCCACCCCACTGACTAAGTTACTACACAAGAATGCAAAGTTTGACTGGAATGATAAATGTAAAACCAGTTTTGAGAAGCTGAAGGCTATGCTTATAGAAGCTCCAGTGTTAACACAGCTAGAGTCAGAGAAAGACTATGTAATCTACAGTGATGGCTCTCACAATGGGCTTGGGTGTGTTTTGATGTAGGAAGGGAAAGTAGTTGCCTATGCTTCCAGACAGCTAAGGCCACATGAAAAGAACTACGCAACTCATGATCTAGAATTGGCAGCAATAATATTTGCATTGAAAATATGGAAGCAATACCTATATGGTAAGAAATGCTACATCTATACGGATCACAAGAGTCTGAAGCATTTGCCAACCCAAAAGGAACTCAATCTAAGACAGAGGAGATCAATTGAATTCTTTAAAGATTATGACTATGTGATCGACTACCGTCCCAGGAAGGCAAATGTAGTGGCTGACGCACTGAGCAAGAAATCCATGATGGCTTTGAGAGCACTGAATGCTCAGTTGTCTTTAGCACAGGATGGGGAAATTTTGGCTGAGTTGCTTATAAAGCCAAGCTTGTTATAGCAAATATAAGAAACACAACTAAGGGATCAAAAGTTGTTAACTGTTATGGGCAGAACTCAAGATGGGAAGGAGACTGACTATGAGTTGAAAAGAGATGAGTGCCTGTATTATAAAGGCAGAATCTGTGTACCAGGAGATAAGGAACTGAAGAAGAATATCTTGAAAGTGATGCACAGTAGCTTTCATGCTATGCATGCAGGAAGTACCAAGATGTACCAAGACCTGAAAACACATTATTGGTGGCCTGGAATGAAGAAAGAGATTGGTGATTTTGTGACTAGATGTGTGACATGCCAGCAAGTTAAGGCTGAGCATCAGGTTCCATCAGGGTTATTGCAACCTATATCCATACTAGAGTGAAAATGGGGCCACATCACCATGGATTTTGTTACTGGGCTACCATTGACACATATGAAGCGTGATACTATATGGGTGATTATGGATAGATTGACCAAGTCAGCTCACTTCCTACCAATTAGAGTCGACTACTCACTGGAGAGGTTAGCAGAGATTTACATAGATGAGATAGTCCGACTACATGGAGTGCCAACATTGATCATATCTAATCGAGACCCGAGATTTACTTTGAGGTTTTAGAAGAGGCTATAGGAGTCTTTAGGCACTCAACTGCACTTTAGTATGGCTTTTCATCCATAGACGGATGGATAGTCAGAAAGGGTGATTCAGGTAACCCTTAGAACTTAATGAATTGCTATAATTGTTAAAGGAATGATAATAATGACCTGACATTAATGACATGAATAATGTGATATGATATGTATTGGAGGATATGTTAAGAAGCTGCATCATTGATTTTGAAGGAAGTTGGGAGAAGTATCTTCCTTTGGTAGAGTTTACTTACAACAACAGCTACCAAGGCAGCATAAAAATAGCCCCATATGAAGCATTGTATGGAAGGAGATACAGGACTCCCTTATGTTGGACAGAAATGGGTGAAGAGAAAGTAGCGGATCCAGATTTAGTGAGACAAATTGAGGAAAAAGTGAAACTCATCAGAGACGATTTGAAAGTTGCCTCAGACAGACAGAAGTCATATGCCGACCTGAGGAGAAAGGATATAGATTATAAGGTTGGCAATAAGGTGTTTCTCAAGGTATCACCTTGAAAGAAAGTGCTGAGATTTGGTAAGAAGGGTAAGTTAAGCCCTAGGTTTATTGGTCCATACAATGTCATTGAGCGTGTGGGTCCAATAACCTACATACTAGCTTTACTACTTGAGCTGGACAAGATTCACAATGTGTTCCATGTGTCATTGCTCAGGAGATGCAGATAAGATCCTTCACATGTCATTTCAGTAGAGGAGATAATTGTGCAACCTGATTTGACATATGAAGAAGAACCAGTAAAAATCTTAGCACGGGAAGTGAAAAAACGCAGAAACAAGAGGATCCCACTAGTGAAAGTTTTATGGAGACACCACAATACAGAAGAAGCAACATGAAAGAGTGAGGAGACGATGAGGCAGCAGTTTTCTCAGCTTTTCACATCAGGTAAATTTCGAGGATGAAATTTTTATTAGAGAGGAAGAATTGTAATGCCCTCACCATAGGTAGTCCATACATTCTACTATTTCGACGACTAATGTCATAATGTAACACCCCCATTTGCATAGCCTGGTATATTTCACTGTTCCGGTGACCAATGTCAGTCCGGACAATTAAGGGGATTAGAACCACATCTAAGACACCTAGTTAAGCCCTGAACACAAATAATTAGTAATTGCAAATAGTTAAGTATAAAGAAGAAAAACAAAGCATAAAAAGTTAAATGAGTCGGGAGTCACGACGATGGGTGACCTTCTCGGGAATGACTCCGAGGTCAGTTTAAACTCAAATTTCGAACCATAAAATGTGATGCTACAGTCCTTAGGACCATTGTGAACACAGTGGAAAAGAGAAAATCATGAAAAAAAATTGTTAAGTAGGTCAAATAATTAGGTCAAGGATCCGGAAGAAATATTGAATTACTTGCAAATCGGATCGAGCTGGTGAGGGGCAATTTGGTCAATTCATCCCTAGAGCTGACTCCTGACCTAACTGTCCAATAAAATTTGAGAAAAGAAAATTTCAGGATCAAGAATTAAATTAAAGAACTAAAGAAAAAAAAAGAGAAGAAATTGAAAAAGTTTTATTACATCATGTGATGACATCAATTATGATGTCAAAATTAATTTACTTTTTCCTAAAAATTTAGACTAAGTCAAATGGCTAATTTAAAGAGATAAATGACATAAAAAAAAAAAGAAAATCATTTCTTCTTCTTCTTCAAGAAACGTCCCCATCTCTTTTTCACTTTTCTCTCCCAAAAACTCTATTGAAACCTCATTTCCAAGCTTGCATAACTTGATTTTAACCTCCCAAAGTGAACCCTAAACCCTAAAAAGCTTGCTATCTCAACTAGATAACAGGATTGAAGAAGAAAAAGGGAGGAGAAAAGGAAAGAATTGAGAAAGTGGAACATCAAAGTTGAGGTTAGTAGTTTAATTTGAAATTCTAGTTTAATACTTGTGCTTTTAGTTCACTTAACCTAGAAATTAACTTAAATCCAAACAAAAATAATTATTGAGGGACCAAATAGAAATTAATCCAGCTAGGGTTAGGGTTTGATATGAATGAATTTGATGGTTTTGAATGGTTATTTGAGGTGAATTAGGTGTGTAGAACATGAATACACACTTTAAATTGTATTAGATTGAAATTTATGTGTAGCTAGGGTTTTAAACTTGTAAAAAATTGAAGAAAATTTTAAGAATTGGCCAAATAATGTTATTGACCTTATTTGAGTTGAGAAATGGTCAATTGTGACCATTTGTGATGTGTATGAATTGTTGGAAACAAGTTTAAATTCGGATTGGTGAGGGTCATTTTATAGGCAGCTTGACCTAGGTTTCTTTTAGGGGCCAAAACTAAAAATTTATCAACCCAATTGGTGTGAGGATAATTGAGAATGAAACTAGACACAAAATGGCACATTTTTTGTTTAGGAATCATGCCCAGAAAATGACCATAACTTAGTGAACATTTAGGCCAAATCTGGAATTGGCATACTGACCTGTACAAAAATGACCAAATGAACAGTAGTTACATAAATGATCATAACTTGGTCTAGGAAGGTCCAAATGTCCTGAGTTTCTATCAGAAGAAAGCTGAGACATATCCCTACAACTTTCATGAAGAAAATAAACCCAAAGTTTTACCATAACCTATTTGAAAATCTACCTGCACTGAACCACAAAAATTGCCAAAATCCAGAATTTGCCCAAAATTCTAGGTAACACCAAATCTGGCCAGCCATGTTCAAATGGCTATAACTTAGGCTACAAAATTCCAAATGGAGTGATTCAAAAAGGGAAATAAACTTAAGACAATAAGGAACAAGTTCTATGAAGAAAACTTAGCCAAATTATCACAGCAACATGACCAATGAAATAGTGCAACACTGAACACCAAAACTAAAAATTTGAAATTTGTGCCTAAGAGACTTGAAGTTTGAGAAAACAACAAAAACCAATAAATTAGGTAACCAAAATGTGGTATGTGGGTGAAGTTAGAATTTCCATACCTATTAAGCATTAGAAAGTCAACAAATTGACTTGAATAGTGTCATGAATAGTAACCTCAAAATACAAATTTTAAAGAACGTCAAGTTGAGCATATTAAAGTTAGATATAAATAAATTTGAAATTATTTTTGGACTTATGATAATTTATGGTACTGAAACACTATAAAATTGTGTATTTCAGTTGGAAAGAATACCGAGAAAGAACCCGAAGTATCTAGTCAAGGCCAAGAGGTGACTCGCTTAAGGTTTGTGCACAATATTAATATTCTTTAAAATTCATTTGCAAAGTGCATGAAATGAATTACTTATATTGCAAAATGTGTATTATACTTTTGAATTAAGTTGTTGAAAGTTTACTTGTATGTGTTTGAAATGGCAATAAATGTTTAGTAAATTGTTAAGATAGTTTTGAAACCACAATGTCATGACCATATATTTGAATACCTCACTAGCATGACTAGTGGGAAGAAATAGTTTCGAATTTTGATTCCCTCTCTGGCTGAAGTGTTGAGGTGTGTGCCAGTAGAGGAACAAATTGAATGGGTACCCATAATTTGAGCTAGCTAGCCTTGTAATTTTGTCATAAGCCTCTAGCTATTGAGATGAATATGTTTCGAACGATATGATATAACTATGTGTTTTTATGAAATTATTTTGAGACTTCCTAAATGAAATTGTTTAGGCTAAAAATTTATAAATCATGTTTTGTATCTGTTTTTCATGTTCAGTTCAATAATTGAATAAATGTGATTTGAATTATGCATAAACTGTTATTTTAGTATGTTGTGCACCAATGAGTCATAGTACTCAGTGATGGCTGTTATTGCTGTCGCAGATATAGAGACTAGAGGAGCAGCAGAGTGAGCTGCTGAAGATCTTAAAGCCACCTTTCATGAAGTTTAGTCGGGTACAAATTTATACCCTGAATGTAACGTTTATGTTTGTGTAATTGTATGTATATGTAAAAACTGGTTATGAGTAGTTGTATAAAGTTGTAATAATATCATTTTGATTTGCTAATGTAAAGTGGTTGATAAATATAATTTGTTTTTACTTTAATAAAAAAATGAATGGAAATATTGAGTTGTGAATTATTGATTTAAATTTTGGAGTTTGAGAAATGATGTTGAAGTTTGTTGTGGTAGTTGTTGAATTGATAAAACAAATTATTGGAAGTGTTTTTACAGGTATTTGAAGAACTGTTTTATTAAAATATAGATGGCAGTCTGCCGAAATTTTTCTAAAATTTATGGACAAATAAAAATGGACAAAAATTTTAACTAGTTTTCAAACTTTAATTAAATATTTTTAATACCTATTAAAAAATACTCACAACTTCTAAAAAGTAAGAAAATTATTTTTAAAATCCCTTATAGGGTACTTAATGAGTTATCGATAGGTGAAGTTCGGTAGTTCATTAGTTATTCTACGGGATCATGTTATGCCTTACAGAGGGGTAAGGTGTGACACATAATGTCTGGAACAACACTTAAACTAAGTGAGGAGACATAAATTGACGGAATAAATGTTAATAAACTATAGGAAAAATTTAGAGGAAATAAAATAAAAATTTAGAGAATTTATTAATTGGTAAAAATAATAAAAATAACCCGATATGCACTATGAATGGCATTTTGGTCATTTCACCCCCAGAGGTGAATTTTGTGCTAAATGTCAAAATAAAATTTAGAGAATAAAATAATTAACTTAAATTAAAATTTATGAAATAAATTAGGAAAATGAGAAGAGAAAGAAAAGAAAAGAAAAGAGAAGAAAAACTAACGACATTTTAAAAATTTAAAGTACACAAAAATAAAAATATAAATAGACACATAAAACAAACGCCCACCAACCTTCATCTTCTTCCTGCACTTCTTCTTTCTCTCTTTCCCTTGGAGCCGGCACACTTGCCCCCTCTTTCCTCCATTATTGTCAAGCTTAAAGCTTGATTTCCTAAGCTTCTTCTACACAAAATCCATAACTCACTTTACAAAAAATACTCCCCACTCTATAAGGAAGCTAGTGATAGTAGTAAGAAGTAAGAAAGTTAAAGTTTGGGAAGGTCAAGTCAGGTTAGTGCACTAATCTATCTCTTTCTCTTCATTAAACATGAAAAGCATGTTTAGCCAAGTATAAATTTCATGAAATTAAAAAGAAAATCTTGAGAAAAGAATCCCTTGAATTTCGGCAGCCCTAGTTGAAGCATGAAATTGATGATTTTGATAGTTTTAATTTAGTTAGGGAAGTGAATTAACAAGGTATTATATGTTGGAACTGATTTGCATTGACATATATGTAATTGAAACTTTGAACTAGGGTTTGCGTACATGATTTTAGGATTGTTGTGTAATTGTTGAGATTGACTCGGTTGAGACTATTTGTTGCCAAATTGAAGTTCTATGTATGCAAATTGAAGTAAGGAAGATGAAGGAGATTAAATTTTGGGAGTGTCATTTTTCTGCAGGTTGGGACTCAATGAGTCTAGTGTGTTTGTTGAACCACAACTGATTGTGTGTGAATCTAATTGGTATGAGGCTAATTGAAGGTAAAACTATACCCAAAATAGCTCATTTTCCATGAAGAAACCATGCCCAAATTCTGTCCAAAACTTGACCTAAATACTGCCCAAATCTGGATGACCCTGCACAAAACTCAGAAAATGACTAAATAAACAGTACATATTCATTTGGTCATAACTCCCTCTATATTGGTCCAAATGACCTGAATTTGATACTATTGAAAAGCTTAGATATAGGGCTACAATTTTCATGAAGACCACTGAACTCAGAAATGCCAAAACCCAAAACAAATTGCTGGCTCAATCTGGGACACAAAACTGCCCAGAATTTGGTTGTCCAAAAACTGCTGGAAATAAACTCACCCGACCAGTTTTGGAACAATGGCCATAACTTGGTCTACAAGAACTAAAATGTAATAAAACTAGTGGCAAAATGTCCACAAGACACAGGCCTACAAAATTCGTATTTTGACCAACACCCAGAAATTAGGAGAACTAGGTCAAATAGTTAGAAAAAGTCACTGCATCAAAACCTAGAATCTGACCAAACTTCACTTGACCCTAGAACAATCTTTTAGTCATAAGTCCCACTAGAAGAATCCAATTGAGATGAGCCATACCTTTCCAGAAACCTGAGAAATAGGGTTACAATTTTGTTGTGGAAATCTACCTCAAATTATGAATGAAAGAACCTCAAAAAGTGACCTAAAGTCACTGACCTGAACTGAACACCTATTGGCAAAGGGTATATGAGTCCAGGTCAGTTATTTGGCCATAAATAATTCCAAAAAACTTGAAAAATTATGATTAAAAATTATAAGTGACCACAAGACATAGGACAATAGTTTCTATGAAGATCACCATGCCTAAAAGTGACTGCAACATGTTCCATTAATTAGGTAAATTTTAAGTCCAAAAGCTGCTTAGTTAAGGAACCAGAATCTGGAAATGAGTCAGTTATGGTTACCCAACCATAACTTGAGTTCTAAAAATCAAATTAACATGATTCAAAACTGAAAATAAAGATAATACATAGAGGAATAACTTCCATGAAGGAAGTGTGGCCAAACATTGGCTACAAACTGATTATATGGATAGGCAAAAGAAAGACACAAAAACTGAAACCAAAGAAGGGTCCATGAGATAAATTATCTTGTGGCAGGGAATTTAACCCTAACAAGCTATTAAACACTAAACCACATGAAAGAAGTATATGGGACCTATTTTCCCACTAAAAGTGATAAGAACATTCAAATAAATATGTAATAATGTGTAATTGCCCATAGTATACCTTGACTTATTTATTTATTTTGGATTAATTAGTATACCAATTAGGGACTACAGATAGCAGTACTGCCTACAGAGAAAATCATGAACTGACAATATACGTCTGGTATGATTGTTCTTCAGGCTATATGCCTACTTACTGGCCATTGTGCCAAACTTTATTTATGGCTTTACAAGCCTGATAGCTGGCCTCGTACCTGACATGTATACAAGGTAAACACATAGCTGTCTAACCCGTATACTCTAATGTATCCAGCTTTTATAGTTTGTTATAGGTTTCTTGGGCACTGATAATAATTAATTAAGATTGAATATGCAATAAGTAAACAGAAAAGATCCCAATAATTTAAATTATTTCCAAAGTGAAATGAAAATGTGAAATACCTAGAAATAATGAAAATTGTCATATATAGAATTATTATTTAAATTGTTTAGTATTTGTTATTATAAATTATGCACCACTAAGCGTTATGCTTAGCACATTAGTTTTTCATCGCATAGGTACTGGAGATCAGCAGCCATCACAACAGTCGCCACAGTAGTGTTCGAACAGAGCTCTGACCAGATCTGCCATAGTCCAGAGTCACCTCACCAATCTTTTGTATTTTTGTAGGGCCCATGTATAGACTAGTATTTTGGTTCACTGTGTACAATCATGATGTAATTACTAGTTTATGATGTATTTCATTTTAAACTTGTAATTAAACTTTGAGATTGTAAGTAAACTTGTAAATTATTATCTATGAATTTCTATATGAATGCAATAGATGATATTCTTTTGAGATCTTATAAATAATTGTGAATGATATGATACAATAGAATATGATGTGGAAATGTGTGAAATGAATATGAACATGTTAACAGGTGATTAGTGAAACCCGCCAGATGCTAACAAAACAGAGGAGGTTCTATCCGGGTTTCCACAGAAACAAGTTATATAAAAAAAAATAATTTCTACACATGGATTACCACTTTTAAATGATATTAAAAGTTCACAATGAATATGATAAGACAAGATAGGGTGCTCTGGCACCGAATGTGGCACTTCTTACTCAGCAATACAGTAGACTGGTAAGGAGCATCACAAATACTGTCACTCATATTCTTAACAACTTAAGAATAGAATTTCTAACAAAATATAAATGGACCTTTTCTATTGCACATAAATATATTATGTAGACAAAAAAGTGAAATTGTCCTTTATTAATAAAATATGTACAAGATACATACTAAATCATATGTTCTAGGGCATACTACTAACAAAAAGAATTACCGAACTCATGATCTGGAATTGGTGGCAATAATATTTGCATTGAAGATATGGAGGCATTACCGATATGGTGAGAAATGCTACATATATACGGATCACAAGAGTCTGAAGTATTTGCTAAACTAGAAGGAACTCAATCTGAGACAGAGGAGATGTATTGAATTCCTTAAAGATTATGACTATGTGATCGACTACCATCTGAGGAAGGCAAATGTAGTGGCTGATGCACTGAGCAGGAAGTCCATGATGGCTTTAAGAGCACTGAATGCTCAATTTTCTTTAGCACAGGATGGGGTACTTTTGGCTGAGTTGCTTGTAAATCCAAGCTTGTTATAGCAAATACAAGAAGCACAGCTAAGGGATGAAAAGTTGCTAACTGTTATCGGCAGAACTCAAGAGGGGAAGGTGTTTCGCTATTTTGCAATCACCGCAAGTGCACGTATCGCTAATAAGTAATAAAGTGATAAGTAGAGTATCATTCCCATGAGGAATTTTATTTAGTAAGTACCAATCTACATAGAAATCTTGACTATCTAGGCTATTGAATACTTAGAGAATGAAGTTTGTTAACTTTAAACACTAAAATGGTAAACTTAAAACGAAATGATTTATTTAAAGCAATTCTGGAATTAAGATTTCACACTTGAATCTTACTAGGGATGTTATCTTGTTTATTTACTGAATTGAGGATTGTTTTCCTTGATGGAAATTAGTCCTGAGTTATCCTAAATCCTCTCTCAAGGCATCTAGGGTGTATTCTTGTAACATCTCCACTGTACGTGTTCTGTACGTTCTATTGCTTCAGTGGCCAAATAACAGTCCAAGCAAGTTAGGATGTCTGGAACTACACTTCGGTTATAGTGAACAGACATATAATGATGAAATAAATAAAAAGAAAATAGAAGAAAAATCAAAGAAAAGTGAAAGAGAGAAAATGAAGCTAAGTTAAACGAGCCGGCACCGCAGCGATGGGTGACTGCACCGGGAAGGCCGTTGTCGTCCCCAGGATCGCAGGGAACTCTTGAAATTTAATTGAGACATAAATAAAGATTTATTGAAATGTAATTGACACTAAAAAATATCAAAGAAAAAATTAATAAATTAGTATAAAGAAAAACGAAAAATGAAGAAACAAACAAAAATCGGTATTACCGAAAAATTGGGAATATAACCTGAAGTGGGATATTTTGGTCATTTGACACCAAGAGCTGCCTTTTGACCTCAATGTCCATTAAGAATAAATGATATTGCACTTAGAAAATGTCATGAAAAATTAAAATAGGATACAATGTATAAATAGTAAAAGAATGGAGCTAAATGAGCAAATAAGGAAACTTTAACTAATTAAACATTAAAAAGAACATAGTGCTCCACTAACTTGGATATTGGGACACTTATCTAAGCCTTGAGACAGTAGATAGCACTCATTATCATCTTCTTCTTCATCCCACTTCACCTTGCTGAAATGAAGTTCACCATGGAAATCACCATGGCCACCCCACATGCAACCTCCATGGGTGCATGATCAAGCCACCATTTCTACTTGGTTCCTTCATTAAAGCTTGCCTACTTACCTTGGGGAAGATATTGGCAACAAGAAAAACAAGATTTGGTGAAGTTTTGATAAGCTTCAAAAGTGGTAAGTGTCCAAAACCTCTCCCTTGCTTTAGTAAACCTTGTGTTTAGGTTGAGGTGAGTATTTTGGTAAAGAGAATGAAGAAAATCTTGAGAAATGAAACGGTCCATTTTCGGCAGCCATGATTATGTATTGTATTTTAGTTTTTCTTACCTCTAATGGATGGAAATTATAGTTGATTAACTCAAATGGAGGATGTAGTAAGTTAAAATCTAAGTATGTGCATGTAGTGCTTGAATTAAGGGTGTGAAATGGAACCTTAATGCTTTGGGCAAACTGCCATGTCTGGCAGCCTATTAAATCCTGAATTTGTGTGTGAATATGTAGTTTATTAGTGAAATATGCTAGTGTTAAATTGTGGGCAGCATGTTTAAGTGATATTGAAGTATGATTATGTTGAAGTGTATGTGTAATATTGACATTGAGATATGTTGAATTTTGGTGGAAGTGAATGTTGAACTTAATGGTGAATTGTGTGCATTAAGCACTTGAATGTTCTACCCAAAATTCTTGCCAAAATTGTGTACAATATATATATGGAAGTGTCATTGATTGAATATTGAAGTAATGAGGAGGAGAAGGAATATCAAATTGGAAGTGTATGTGCTTTGTGCAAGTTGTGTATTGAAGGCAGTACCTAAATTAGGTCATAAGTGCCAAACTGTGAACCCAATTGGTATGAAGCTAATGGGGGGGTGAAACTAGACACCAAATAGGCCAACTTTCATGTAGAAATATTTCCAAAATTCTACCTAGAAACTGACCTTAAAAATGACCAAATCCGGAATAGCAACCTTGCAACCCAGATTTTTGACCATATAAATAGTAATCATTAAGATGACCATAACTCACTCAAAACAGGTCCAATTGACCTGAAATTTTTACCATAGATAGCTTAGATATAGGGCTACATTTCTTATGGAGACACCAAAGCCCATAAATAACCAGAACAAAGTCAAATAGCTTGCACAAGTTCGGGTACCAAAACTGCCAGGACTAAAAGTGACCTAAAATTGACCAAATTTTGCACTAAATGTGCAATCTGTCCAGCTTTAGTAAACTGACCATATCTTGGTCCATACAACTCGGAATGACCTGAAATTTTGCCCCACTTGCAATAAGGCATAGAGCTACAATTTTTCTTCTTTGACTAGAAGCTAAAAACCAAGAGAAATAGGACTTTAAGCTAGACTAATCTAGCACACCAAAAATTGAGAATTTGACATTTACATACAATGATGCTTGAAGCAATTTGGCAATGAATGCCAACTTATAAAAATGGTAAATTGCACTATATTGGCAGCATATTGAATTACAATATGTGACATGTTGATGCTAGAAACAACTTATCCATAGTACCTAAAAAAAAGGTCAACATATGCATTGACTTATGAATTACATAATAGCTAGTAAACTCTAAAAATTGATGAATTAAACAATTAATTTATAATGTGCCTTAGTTTGCCTAGTTGACTAGTTTGGATAGGTTGGCATGCCAATAGGATTCTGACAATTGCTCAGAAATGGCTTCATGCCATCTTCGTGCTTTTACGGCTTATTATGTCAAGATCAGGACTTTAATAGCCTACGGCTATACATATTGTGTATTTATTTTTGGCATATCACCAGATTGACTATATGGCTTTTTAGCTATGCTATTTGCACACCGGGAAACACTTTGTGACCGATGGTGTGACGGCTTGAGGTACTAGGTACCCAGTGCCAGTATATCCATTTATTCAGTCTGGCCAGTATATAGGCTACATGGGCAGTAATTCAAGTACTATTAAATTCAAATAGCTAAATCTAGTCTATTGACATACAGCACCACCAAAAATTCGTAAACACTTTATTTACTTTATTTTAATGTATATTTCTTTACATTTGGCACCACTAAGAAAAATTGCTTAGTGCGTTGCTTTTGTAACGCGTAGGTATTGGAGACACAGCTGGGGAGCCCAGCAGACCTACGACCAAGAGAGACATCGCATCTGCATAGGAGTCTAGAGTCATCTGCACTGCATTGCATACATGGTAGGACTTAGGATATCTTGTATTTTGTACTTTTGTTATATTTTTGAAATTCGGCCCTGTATTTTGTATTGTTATGAAAACTCTAAAGTTTGTAATGTTTTGTACATATTAAATAATATGAAAATTTTTTGGATATATTTGAATTATTATGGACTGTATTATAGAACTGTTTAATGGCTATAAAAGTCTATTAACTTTACTGAGAAATAGAGACTATGAAATATTTGAGATTTTGATATTATCATATTAAATTGTTTTCAACAGGTTTGGAAGGACAGTTTGTCCGAAATACAGATGGCACCTTGCCAAATTTTTATTACCAATCTTGAAACATTGATTTTATCAAAGTATGAAAATAGTATCAGCATGATATGAATATTACATAAAAGACTTCTTAAAATCAAATTGAGCTTAGGAAATGAAATAATCACAGACTAGGTGTTCCGGCACACCGTGTAGCACGCCTTGCTCGGCTATTCTGTAGACGGGTGAGGGGTGTTACATTTAGTAGTATCAGAGCATGGTTTAGGCGTTTCTGGACCTAGATAGTTTGTATATCATACATTGCATTGTAAGTGTTAAGATGACTCTAATGCAGATCTTTTGATTTGTTATTTTGATCAGAATATGGACTCCACATCGCAGAGAGCAGTAGATAAGGAAGTGGAAAGTCATGCTCCATCTATGACATAACCAGGAGACAGGAGGGAACCAGCTCCACTAGTACCAAATGCACCAGCCACATTTCAGCAAATGGCTGAGTTCTTTAGACAGATGGCAGGAGTTATGCCACCACCACCACCTCCACAACAAAAATCTCATATGGAGAGACTCAGGAAGTTCGGAGCAGTGGATTTTCTAGGCAAAAGGGAAGATGATTCTGTCACAGCTGAAAACTGGTTGGACAAAACTGGAAGAGTTTTGAAACAACTTCATTGTACTCTAGAGCATAATTTAGAAGCTGTTGTATCACTACTGCAAGATGATGCATAGCAATGGTGGGATACAGTGACTAGTGAGGTGCCACCAAAATAAATAACTTGGGATTTCTTTCTCACTGAGTTCAGAAAGAAGTATGTGGGCAGTGTATACCTAGAAGAGAAGAGAAGGCAGTTTATTACCCTACGCCAGAGACAGCTGACAGTGGCTGAATATGAAAGAGAATTTGTCAGACTGAGTCGCTATGGGCGAGAAATAGTCCCTAATGAGGCAGAGAGATGCAAGAGATTTGAAGAAGGACTCAATGATAACATTAAAGTAATGATTACAGCCTTGGGGATTACAAAGTTTGCCAAATTAGTGGAAGTTGCACTGAAGGTTGAAAAAGTTAGAATGAATGAGCAGAACAGAAGGAACAGACAGCAGGAAAGAGGTCAGGGTCAGACCGGTATATCTTCTGCCCCTAGTAAGAAATTCAAAGGTTTACCTACTCAGAGTTTCAGTAGAGCACCAAGTCAGGGTCAGTCACAAAGGAGAAAATCTCAGTTTGCACCAAGGAGAGGCCAGTCCACCCCTTCAATGGCTGGCTCTCCAGGGACAGGGTATAGGGGACCAGCCCCAACAGTATGTGTTGCTTGCCCACATTGCCAAAAATGGCATAAGGGCGAATGTTGGAGGATGATAGGTGTTTGTTTACGGTGTGGATCTACAGACCACCTAGTCTGAGATTGTCCTCGCAGAACTGCTACATCCACTCCGGTATCAACTGATAGGCCTGCCCCTCCAACTCTAAGAGGTAGAAAGCCGGGTAAGGCGAGGCGTAGGTACTTCACGAGCACGTGTCAGTGCGTGGAGAGTAGAAGGTAGAAAACCAGCCAAAGCCTATGCTATAAGGGCATAGGAGAAACAGGATACTCCAAATGTCATCAAGGGTACATTCCTTCTCTATAATACTTTTGTGCATGCATTAGTGGATTCTAGATCTACTCATTCATATATTTGTATCAAGCTGCCCGTAGAAAAGGGAATACCAGTAGAGGAAAGTGACCAAGACATCCTGGTCACAAATCCGCTAAGCCACAGTGTGGTAGTAAACAAGGTGTATAAGGGCTGTCCATTAAAGATTCAAGAGAAAGAGTTCTCAGCAGAGTTAACCGAACTGCCTTTCCATGAGTTTGATGTGATTTTGGGAATGGACTGGTTATCCCATCATCAGGCAATAATAGATTGTAAATTGAAGAGAATCTCTCTGAAAACTGCTGAGAACGAAGAAATAACAGTTGTGGGTGAAAGGACAGATTTCTTGTCCAATGTCAACCCAGTTACAGTTACAAGGAGATGGTTGAAAAAAGGGTGTGAAGCCTATCTTGCACACGTGGTTGACACTAGGCAGGGTAAACTTAACTTGTCTGACTTACCCACAATAAGGGATTTCTCTGAGGTATTTCCTGAGGAATTGCCTAGTTTATCACCAGAATGAGAAGTTGAATTTGCTATTGAGATTATGTCGGGTACAGCTTCGGTTTCAATTGCTCCGTATAGGATGGCACCTGCTGAATTGAAAGAGTTAAAAATCCAGCTGTAAGAATTACTAGACATCTAACACCCTCATTGTAGCAATTACATACATTCTACTGTTCCGGTGACCGGTGTCGGTCCGGACAGCTAGAACGTTCGGAAAAATATTTAAACTAAAGTGAGGAACCATAAATAACTCAAATATTAATAAGAAAAATTTAGTAAAAATTTTAGAAATAAAATACAACTAAGTTAAACAAGCCGGTGCCCTAGCGATGGGTGACCCAGTGGGAAGTTGCGATTCTCTCAACTAGGAGCCCTAGACCCGGGGGAAAAATTTTAAAATAATTTTTGGGACTCCAGAGAAGGGTCATTGAGGTTCCTATAGCATTAGAATGCCAAGAAAATATTTAGAAAAATTTTTCAATCGGTACAGACAATTTTGACCCGTTAAGCCAAATGGAGGGCATTTTGGTCATTTCGCCTTCAGAGACGATTTTTGGCCGACTTGTCCAGTTGAGTAAATAATTATTATGACATAAAATGTGAATAAATATTGCTAAAAATTGAATTGAAAATGAGTAGCAAAGAAAAGAAAAGAAAATGAATTAAAATTGCAATTTTGACCTCATGCTTATGTCACTAAGCACTCTCACCAAATCACCTTGTGACACATGTCCATAAACCAATTAAAATGAGTCAAATGGGCAGAAAATTGAAGTGAAAAAAAACAGCAGCCCTTTTCCTTCTTCTTCAAAACGTTTTACACCTCCTCCCTCACTCCTCCATTAACAAACTTTCTAAAGCTTCAATTTCCATGCTTTCCTCACCCCAAAACCCTAAGTCACCTTCACTAAAACTTATCCACACACCCTAAGGAAGCTCTAGGCAGCCACAAAGAGGAGAAATTTTAGAGTTTTCACAAGTTCAATAAGTTGAGCAAAGAGGTTAGTGCCTATTTATACAATATACTTATTTTATTCCATGTTAGAGACTTGAAATAAGTGAGAATTTGTAAATTAAATGAATAAAAGTTAAGTGTATGTACCCCATGGATTTCGGCTGCCCTAAGGAAGGAATAGGATTGAGTGTTTTTGATGGACTTGGAGTGAACTAGAAATCATGTTTAAAGTATATAAACATAAGGATATTGTTTTAGTTAGTTAACTAGGGTAGTTTGTACAAAACCATGAATTTGAGCTAGGGTTTGGGAGTGAAAATTTGACTTTGCTTATGAAATTGTTAAAGAACAATATAATGGTCATTTTAGGTAAGTTGACCATAATTAGGAGTGAACTATTGCATGGAAAAGTGAAATGGGCAGGCTGCCTAGTGACAGCAGCAGGGAGGCAGTGAGTCCAGCCTGTTTGGACTGCCATATCTTTGGCTGTATTGGTCCAATTGGTGTTTGGCCAATTGGACATGAAAATAGACTTATAATGGCAGAATTTTTCTGAAGAAACCATGCCCAAAAGACCAAAGCAAGTGGACCAAAAGTTGGCCCCAATCCGGATACCCTGCAACAGCACCTGCAGAAATGACCAAATGAACAATAACTGTTCATTTGGCCATAACGCACTGTAGAAATGGTCAATTGACCTGAAATTTTTACAGCAACAATATAAGACATAGACAAACAACTTTCATGAAGTAATCTACCCTAAATTATGGCCAGAACCTATCCAACAAGGCAGTGACAGTCACTGTTTATGTTACTGTAGATTTGGTAAATTTTGCAGAATTGAAATCCGGCCAGCTGTGGTTTTTGGAGCATATCTGGAGCTACAAAACTCCAAATGGAGTGATTTAAAAGAGGAAATTCAACTAGACAAAATAAGGAAAAACTTTCATGTTTACCATTTTCTCAAATTCCCACTGCAACAGGACCCAATGGAACAGTAAATTTGTGTCACAAAAACTGAAAATTCTGTTCTCTTGGTTTTAGGTTTGGAAATGGATTTGGTGGTTAATTCCAACAAGTTTTAAATGTAAAATGTGGTACATTGGGGGTGCTAAAACCAATGTACCTATTTTCTATCCAAAAGTCAACATTTTTGTTGACCAATGAGGTGAATAGTGACACCAAAACTTGAAATTCAAAATTTGAAATTAGAAATGCATCTAGGGGACTTTAAATTGCAATTGGCAATTAATACTAGCAAATGTAAAACTCAAAATGTGGTATCTTGGAGAACTTAGGTTCAATAAATTTATTATGTATTAAAAAGTCAACATTTTGGTTGACTAGTAAGGTGAATAGTAATCAAAATAATTAGCAAACTAATATGAAGACCTAGAACCAATTCTAAGCTTAAATGCTTAGAATTGTATGACAAATGTGGACTATGCATCCTAGTCAAAATTGTTAAAAAAAGAAATTAAGGCCATAAATTTGAAATCCATGAAATATTCATTATGACACCCCTTACCCGACTACAGTGTAACCGAGCAAGTTATGCCACTCAGTGTGCCGGAGCACTCTATTTTATCTTTATTCATTTTTATTGTAGTTTTGAAAATAATTTGTGAAATATAATTCATTTATTGAAATTGTAATTTATTTGAGGTTCCGAAAATTTTAAAGAAAATCCGGCAGAGTACCGGCTACAAATGGAGAAAACCGTTCTTCGGAACCTGTGAAAAACACTTCCTATATTCTTATTCATTCATCTCAACTCCATTTATCAAAATCTCAATATTTTTCAGTTCACATTCATTTCTCAATCATTCACCTCATTTGATAATCATGTACCAGTTACAGATCAATATTCACTTTTCCATTTACAAACACAAATTTGCATTATTTACATGAAAATCAAAATACATTTCATAAGTTTCATTACATATGAGAAAATCAAAATTTATTACAGAATGCCAAAATGACACCTAGTGTCCTACCAATGCACTGCAGAAGTTGAGGTGACACGGACACTATGCAGAACTGCAGGATGGACTTACCCAATCTGTGGTCTACTGGCACTCGATCAGTAACTTCAGTACCTACGCGTTGCAAAAGCGACGCGCTAAGCATAAAGCTTAGTGGTGCAAATAATAAAATAGAAAGAAATAATATGCAAATAAAAATCATAATTTCTTAGCCATTGTGTTCATAAGAACTGAATAATTACCAACTTAATGTTTAGTCGAGGGCTAATTACGTTTTATGATACTAACTTCTTCATGCAATTTGTTTATTTATTTTCTTCTTGATCTTGAGTTTCTTTGTATTCTATCGTAATCATTTCTGATATTTAATTTTCGTATTTTCTTTCACAATCAGTTCAATTACAGTTACACTTTTCCATGCCCAAGTAACCTATACAAATTGACCGGACTGGATAAACGGGTAAACTAGCACTGGGTACCAGGTATCTCGGGCCGTCACACCATCGGTCACAATGTGTCTCCCGGTGTGCAAACAGAATGGCTAATAAGCCATATAAGCAATAAGGCATAAAGCCAAGTAAAACATCATAATCAGTATAGCCATAGGCTATCACATCACAGAATGGCAATGAAGCCATACATCATACGCAAGATCGCTATCAGAACCCTATTGGCATGCCAACCTATCCAAACCAATCACATTAGGCCTACTAGGGCATTTGATACTTTTGAATTCTTCAATTTTTGAATTTCAAGTTTTTATGTCACTATTCACTTCAATAGTCAACAAAAAAGTTGACTTTTGCATAGATCATAGGTGCATTGGTTTTAACACTCCCAATGTACCACATTTTGCATTTAAAACTTGTTAGAATTAATTACCAAATCCATTTCCAAGCTTATTTCAAGTTTTCATGTCACTATTCACTTCATTAGTCAACTAAAATGTTGACTTTTGCATAGAAAATATGTACATTGACTTTGGCACTTCAAACATACTACATTTTTCATTTAAAACTTGTTGGTTTTGGTCACTTTCTCAAAGCTTAGGTCATTTTGGCAAAATTGCCAATTTTCAGTTTTGGTGCTCCGAAGTTGCACTGTTTCATTGGTCGATTTACTGTTAGAATTTGATAAACCTTCCTTCATAGAAAACGTTCCTTATTTTGTCTAGTTGAATTTCTTTTTTTGAATCACTCCATTTGGAGTTTTGTAGCTCAAGTTATGGCCAAAATAAGTTTACTGTTCACGTGTACTGTTCCTGCTGAAATTTTGGGTTTTGGCAGATTTTGGTCCAACTTTGGTCAGTAATTTGACCAAGTTAAGTTCATAATTTGGTCTAACTTTCTTCATATAAAATGTTCTACCATGCCTTAGGTTTCCATCGGTTCAAGAATCACCTAAATCCGAGTTTTCTAGAGAGAGTTATAGCCATCCAAACATTACTGCTCAAATCAAAATCTGTAGAGTTTCAGGTTTGAACAGTAACTGTGACTGCCATTTGGGTTAGGTTCTGGTCATAATTTGGGGTAGGTTTCTTCATGAAAGTTGTTTTTCTATGTCTTAACTTGTTTCTGTAAAAATTTCAGCTCAATTGACCAAATCTACAGTGAGTTATGGCCAAATGAACAGTTACTGTTCATTTGGTCATTCTGCAGGGGCTGTTTGCAGGGTATCCGTATTGGGGCTAAGTTTTGGTCCTCTTGCTTTGGTCTTTTGGGCATGGTTTCTTCAGCAAAAATGTGCCATTATAAGCCTAGTTTCATGTCCAATTGGCCAAACACCAATTGGACTAACACAGCCAACGTTATGGCTGTATAATTAGACTAAAATTTCAGTCCATTTGCTGCTGTCCTAGGGCAGCTCCCACCTTGACTTTGCCATTCCATTTTTAAGTTCAAATTGTGGTAAACATACCTCAAATGGTAACTTATTGACCATTAGAGTGTTCTTTAATAGTTTGGTAAGCCAAGTCAATTTTTCATGCCTCAAAACCCTAATGTCCAATGCAATTTACCCATAAACCTCAATTAGCACCCTAGTTCAACATCTATGTAGATATATAGCTTAAACATAACCTCCAATTCATGCTAAGTCCATTAAAAACATCCAAAACCATTCCTCTATTAGGGCTGCCAAATTCTTTGGTGGAGATACACATTGAATTTGTTTCATTATTTCACAATTTCTAATTCATTACAAGCCTAAATTATAGAATTAATGAATTTTAACTACATATATGCACTAACCTCAACTTGAAGAATCTCCAAGCTTGCCAACTTTAATTTCTCTTCTCCCTTTTGCTCCCAAACACCTTAGCAAGCTTTTAGAATAAATTTTTGTGTTGAGAACTTGAGGAAATATGGTGGGAGTTTAGGGCTTCATGAGCTTGCCAAGCTCATCAATGGAGGGAGGAAAGGAGAGGGTTACGTTTTCATGAAGGAGAAGAAGGGCTGCCCACGTTTTTTCTTTTCCTTTGGTCTTTATTTACCTCTTTTATTAGTTATTTAAATAGCAGTTTAAAGGTGATTGGTGGTGGCTTTTTAATGACATTACCTTATGTCATAATTAAGCCTTTTTCTTCATTTTCTTTTCTTTCCTCCACTACTCATTTTCAATTTAATTTTTAACAATATTTATTCATATTTTAGATCATAATAATTATTTACTCAACTGGACAAGTCAGCCAAAAATCACCTCTGAAGGCGAAATGACGAAAATGCCCTCCGTTTGGCTTAACGGGTCAAAATTGTCTGTACCGATTGAAAATTTTTTCTAAGTGTTTTCTTGGCATTCTAATGCCATGGGAACCTCAATAACCCTTCTCTGGAGTCCCAAAAATTATTTTATAATTTTTCCCCTGGGTATAGGGCTCCTCGTTGCGAGAACCGCAACTTACCTCACAGTTACCCATCGCTTGGCAGGCTCGTTTGACTTGGTTGTATTTTATTTCTAAAATTTTTACTAAATTTTTCTTATTAATATTTGAGTTAATTATGGTTCCTGACTTTAGTTTAAATATTTTTCCGGATGTTCTAGCTGTATCAGGACCGACAAATCAAAGAGATGGTATGCGGAGTTGCTACGGGGAGGGTGTTATAACTCTTCCCCTCTTATTTAAATTTCGTCCTCGAAATTTACCTGACTTAAGTAATCGGGGAGTTACTACCTCCTTGTTTCTTCACTTCCTTGTATTGCCTCATCAGTGTCTGGGTTTGGCTCTTCCTGAGCTTCCATTGCATATACTTGTGGTGCCACCCTGACCTCGGGCTTTTCAACGGTCTCAGAAACAATCTTCTGTGAAATGTCAGTCGTTTCTGCTCTACCCGATCTTTTACCCCTTTGAACCATAGGGGAAGGTCCATCAACTTGTACCGGAGCTATTGAACCACTCCTCTGAGGGCAATCTCTTATGAAATGATCCGTAGCCCCACATTTGAAACACTCTCCAGTTAACAGTCGACACTCCCTTCTGTGTCTTCTACCACAATGCATACATTCAGGCTTTGGGGTTGATCCCCTAGTTATTGTGCCCGAGGAACTAGCTATAGATATTCCAATCTGGCCTCTGTGGCTCTGTGTCTGATCTTGTGAACTAGAACCCTTAAACTTCTTACTATCAGTTGGTATACTTGACTGTCTTGGGCCCCTCTTCTGCTGTCTCTCCCTTCTGGTCTGCTCACTGATTCTTACCTTTTCAACCTTTATTGCAGCTTCCACTAGCTTGGTAAATTCTATGATTCCCAAGGCAGTGAGCTGGATCTTGATGTTGTCATTTAGTCCCTCTTCAAATCTCTTGCACCTTTCGGCTTCATTAGGGACTATCTCCCTTCCATAGCGGCTCAATCTTACGAATTCCTTCTCATATTCGGCCACTGACAACCGTCTTTGCCTCAGGTTAATAAACTCTCGTCTTCTCTCTTCTAGGTATACATTACCCACATATTTCTTCTTAAATTCTGAAAGAAAGAAGTCCCAAGTTCTGACTTCTGGCTGCACTTCACTGGACACAGTGTCCCACCATTCGTAGGCATCGTCTTGTAACAAGGATACAGCAGCTTCTAAGTTCTGCTCTGGGGTGCAGTGGAGTTGTTTTAAGACTCTGCCCGTTCTGTTCAACCAATTTTCGGCTGCAACAGAGTCATCTTCTCTCTTGCCATAGAAATCCACTGCTCCAAACTTTCTTAGCCTTTCCAGATGTGATTTCTGCTGTGGAGCTGGTGGTGGTGGTGGTGCTGGCATTACCCCGGCCATTTGTCTAAAGAAATCGGCCATTTGCTGAAACATGGCCTGTGGAGGCTGAGCAGGCTCTGCTTGAGCTGGCGGAGCAGATTCTCTCATGCCCCCAGTCTCAGCTGCTGCTGGTGGAGCATGACTCTCCACTTCCTCCTCGACTGCTCTCTGAGATGAAGGGTCCATATCCTATTCAAAATAAGAAAGATAAACAGATCTGCATTAGTGTCACCTCGACTCTTACAAATACAATGCATAGTATGGACTCAATCTAGGCCCAGAAACGCCTAAACCGTGCTCTGATACCACTAAATGTGACACCCCTTACCAGACTACAGTGTAGCCGAGCAAGATATGCCACTCAGTGTGCCGGAGCACTCTATTTTATCTTAATTCATTTTTATCGTAGTTTTGAAAATAATTTGTGAAATATAATTCATTTATTGAAATTGTAATTTATTTGAGGTTCCGAAAATTTTAAAGAAAATCCGGCAGAGTACCGGCTAAAAATGGAGAAAACCGTTCTTCGGAACCTGTGAAAAACACTTCCTATATTCTTATTCATTCATCTCAACTCCATTTATCAAAATCTCAATATTTTTCAGTTCACATTCATTTCTCAATCATTCACCTCATTTGATAATCATGTACCAGTTACAGATCAATATTCACTTTTCCATTTACAAACACAAATTTGCATTATTTACATGAAAATCAAAATACATTTCATAAGTTTCATTACATATGAGAAAATCAAAATTTATTACAGAATGCCAAAATGACACCTAGTGTCCTACCAATGCACTGCAGAAGTTGAGGTGACACGGATACTATGCAGAACTGCAGGATGGACTTACCCAATGCGTGGTCTCGGCTCTCGTCGGTATCTTGATATCTTGATTACCTACGCGTTGCAAAAGCGACGCGCTAAGCATAAAGCTTAGTGATGCAAATAATAAAATAGAAAGAAATAATATGCAAATAAAAATCATAATTTCTTAGCCATTGTGTTCATAAGAACTGAATAATTACCAACTTAATGTTTAGTCGAGGGCTAATTACGTTTTATGATATTAACTTCTTCATGCAATTTGTTTATTTATTTTTTTCTTAATCTGGAGTTTCTTTGTATTCTATCGTAATCATTTCTGATATTTAATTTTCGTATTTTCTTTAACAATCAGTTCAATTACAGTTATACTTTTCCATGCCCAAGTAACCTATACAAATTGACCGGACTGGATAAACAGGTAAACTAGCACTGGGTACCAGGTATCTCGGGCCGTCACACCATCGGTCACAATGTGTCTCTCGGTGTGCAAACAGAATGGCTAATAAGCCATATAAGCAATAAGGCATAAAGCCAAGTAAAACATCATAATCAGTATAGCCATAGGCTATCACATCACAGAATGGCAATGAAGCCATACATCATACGCAAGATCGCTATCGTAACCCTATTGGCATGCCAACCTATCCAAACCAATCACATTAGGCCTACTAGGGCATTTGATACTTTTGAATTCTTCAATTTTTGAATTTCAAGTTTTTATGTCACTATTCACTTCAATAGTCAACAAAAAGTTGACTTTTGCATAGATCATAGGTGCATTGGTTTTAACACTCCCAATGTACCACATTTTGCATTTAAAACTTGTTGGAATTAATTACCAAATCCATTTCCAAGCTTATTTCAAGTTTTCATGTCACTATTCACTTCATTAGTCAACTAAAATGTTGACTTTTGCATAGAAAATATGTACATTGACTTTGGCACTTCAAACATACTACATTTTTCATTTAAAACTTATTGGTTTTGGTCACTTTCTCAAAGCTTAGGTCATTTTGGCAAAATTGCCAATTTTCGGTTTTGGTGCTCCGAAGTTGTACTGTTTCATTGGTCGATTTACTGTTGGAATTTGACAAAACTTCCTTCATAGAAAACGTTCCTTATTTTGTTTAGTTGAATTTCTTTTTTTGAATCACTCCATTTGGAGTTTTGTAACTCAAGTTATGGCCAAAATAAGTTTACTGTTTACGTGTACTATTCCTGCTGAAATTTTGGGTTTTGGCAGATTTTGGTCCAACTTTGGTCAGTAATTTGACCAAGTTAAGTTCATAATTTGGTCTAACTTTCTTCATATAAAATGTTCTACCATGCCTTAGGTTTCCATCGGTTCAAGAATCGCCTAAATCCGAGTTTTCTAGAGAGAGTTATAGCCATCCAAACATTACTGCTCAAATCAAAATCTGCAGAGTTGCAGGTTTGAACAGTAACTGTGACTGCCATTTGGGTTAGGTTCTGGTCATAATTTGGGGTAGGTTTCTTCATGAAAGTTTTTTGTCTATGTCTTAACTTGTTGCTGTAAAACTTTCAGCTCAATTGACCAAATCTACAGTGAGTTATGGCCAAATGAACAGTTACTATTCATTTGGTCATTCTGCAGGGGCTGTTTGCAGGGTATCCGTATTGGGGCCAAGTTTTGGTCCTCTTGCTTTGGTCTTTTGGGCATGGTTTCTTCAGAAAAAATGTGCCATTATAAGCCTAGTTTCATTTCCAATTGGCCAAACACCAATTGGACTAACACAGCCAACGTTATGGCTGTATAATTGGACTGAAATTTCAGTCCATTTGCTGCTGTCCTAGGGCAGCTCCCACCTTGACTTTGCCATTCCATTTTTAAGTTCAAATTGTGGTCAACATACCTCAAATGGTCACTTATTGACCATTAGAGTGTTCTTTAATAGTTTGGTAAGCCAAGTCAATTTTTCATGCCTCAAAACCCTAATGTCCAATGCAATTTACCCATAAACCTCAATTAGCACCCTAGTTCAACATCTATGTAGATATATAGCTTAAACATAACCTCCAATTCATGCTAAGTCCATTAAAAACATCCAAAACCATTCCTCTATTAGGGCTGCCGAATTCTTTGGTGGAGATACACATTGAATTTGTTTCATTATTTCACAATTTCTAATTCATTACAAGCCTAAATTATGGAATTAATAAATTTTAACTACATATATGCACTAACCTCAACTTGAAGAATCTCCAAGCTTGCCAACTTTAATTTCTCTTCTCCCTTTTGCTCCCAAACACCTTAGCAAGCTTCTAGAATAAATTTTTGTGTTGAGAACTTGAGGAAATATGGTGGGAGTTTAGGGCTTCATGAGCTTGCCAAGCTCATCAATGGAGGGAGGAGAGGAGAGGGTTACGTTTTCATGAAGGAGAAGAAGGGTTGCCCACGTTTTTTTCTTTTCCTTTGGTCTTTATTTACCTCTTTTATTAGTTATTTAAATAGTAGTTTAAAGGTGATTGGTGGTGGCTTTTTAATGACATCACCTTATGTTATAATTAAGCCTTTTTCTTCATTTTCTTTTCTTTCCTCCACTACTCATTTTCAATTTAATTTTTAACAATATTTATTCATATTTTAGATCATAATAATTATTTACTCAACTGGACAAGTCGGCCAAAAATCACCTCTGAAGGCGAAATGACCAAAATGCCCTCCGTTTGGCTTAACGGGTCAAAATTGTCTGTACCGATTGAAAATTTTTTCTAAGTATTTTCTTGGAATTCTAATGCCATGGGAACCTCAATAACCCTTCTCTGGAGTCCCAAAAATTATTTTATAATTTTTCCCCTGGGTATAGGGCTCCTTGTTGCGAGAATCGCAACTTACCTCTGGTTACCCATCGCTTGGGCACCGGCTCGTTTGACTTGGTTGTATTTTATTTCTAAAATTTTTACTAACTTTTTCTTATTAATATTTGATTTAATTATGGTTCCTGACTTTAGTTTAAATATTTTTCCGGACGCTTTTTACATCAGGACGACACCGATCACGAGCGATGGTATGCGAGTTGCTACGGGGAGGGTGTTACATTCATGGATTACTTGAAACATGAAAAATAAGTCACCTAATTGATGTGAATAGATAGTTAGGGCTTAAATGCCCATCACAAATGGAATTCATAAAATATTAGTAACTCAACTTGAAATATAAAATTTGTAATTACATAAGTAGATTCTTGAATGTATAAATGAGAAAAGGGAAAATGTTTTGAATACAATAGTACATGTGAACCATTGTTTAGAATTGTGATTAATATGAATAACATAATGAATGAATAAATGAACCATATTAATGTATGAATGAGACATTAGTTCTCATTATTGTAGAGAGGAGAAGTATTTTAAGTACAATGGTATAAAAGGATAATTGATGTGAATTGTGATCATATAAATGATCAAATGAATGTATGAATTATAATTGAAATTTATCATGAAATAATGAAGTTATAAAACACGATATATTAATATTTTATGATATTATGTGCCCGTGTATTGCCTAGACATGTGTGTCAGATTGGATAGTTTGGCATGCCAATAGGGTATTGTTTTAGCAGTACTGCGAAAGGCTTTATGCCCGTATTCATGGCTTTATGCCCGTATTCATGGCTTTATGCCAACATTTATGGCTTTTATGCCCGATTGTGTTATCATGGCCCTTTTAGCCATACTGACTGCATACGTGGTTGACGTTCTGCGTCCCATGGTATGACGGCCAGAGGCAATCATGTGTCCAGTGCCAACGACCCGTTATCCAGTTTTGTCAGCCTGTCATAGGTTACTTGGGCAGTGAAATTTATTGAGATAAGTTAAGAATATTAGCAATTAAAAATATTAGAAAATAAATAAAATAAATGAGTAAGATGTCTTAAAATAAATTAGAATAGTTATTTATTAGAAAGAATCGAAATGAACTGGACCGATATCAAAATTTACTTATTATGAAACAATCTGAGACAACCTAGCAAGTATAGAGGAAATGCTAAAAGATTAGCAAAGAAAATTATAACATAAATAAATATTGCAAATGTGACTTATATGATAATATAAGCATATATTTATTATTTTTAAATCATTTTTCTTTGTACATTATTTCTGTACATTGGCGAAATAAACACTTTCAAAGAAGACTAAATTAAGATAAAACATATCAAATTTTAGAAACCGCATGTGAAGTATAA
Source organism: Hevea brasiliensis (assembly GCF_030052815.1). NCBI lineage: Eukaryota > Viridiplantae > Streptophyta > Magnoliopsida > Malpighiales > Euphorbiaceae > Hevea > Hevea brasiliensis. The sequence continues at coordinate 24,238,206 of NC_079494.1, forward strand.
ATAAATCTTAATTATTTAAATTATGTTTTATTTCTATCTTTATTTGTATATTATTTCCTTGTTATATTATTGCACCACTAAGCAGCAATGCTTAGCGCGATGAATTTGTTTCCTCGCGCAGGTACTGAAGTTAAAGCCTAGCAAATACTAAACAAAGATTTTGGAGATTCGATCTGCAGAGTATTCAAGGTTGTCACCTCCTCAGCAATGCATGTAGATAGGGCTCACATTAAGCATATCATGTATTTTGTGTATGTTATTTATTTCTTATATTGTAATGTAAATTAGCAAATTGTAATTAATTTGTATATCATGTAAATTAATGATCTATTTAATTATTGCATATGATCTAAATTAATGCAAATTTGAGAATTTTGCTATAAGAATGGAGCATGAATGAATTTGTACAAATGAGTATAGATTTGAATTACATAATGATTTTTCAAATGATGATATGAGTGTGGAAATGATTATGAAATTGAAATGTATGGATAAGATTTTATTTTAGAAATATTGTTGAATTTCAAACAGGTGAATATTGAAATACGCCAAACGATAATAAAATAGGGGAAACTCCGCTGGTTTCTCCGTTGAAAAATAATTGATATTAAATTAAATGAATTCAAAATTATTTAAGAAAAATAAGGTAAGATAAGTTAGGGTGCTCCAGCACCGATTGTAGCATGCCTTGCTCGGCTACACTGTAGTCGGGTGGGGGTGTTACATTTATTGGTATCAGAGCGCGGTTTAGGCGCTCCTAGGCATAGACAGATAGAATAAGATTGTGTGCATGACATGCATTGCATACGTATGAGTTGAGGTGAAACTAATGCAGATCTATTTTCTTGGTTATTTTAGGTTAAGGTATGGACTCAGAATCGCAGAGGGCAGTAGAAGAAGAAGTAGTAAGTCATATCCCGACTGGGAGTGATATTGGAAATCAGGGAGATCCTGCTCCACCAGTGCAAGAGGTGCCTGTACAACCCCAAGAGGCCTTGTTTGAGCAGATGACTGAATTCTTCGGACAGATGACTGGGGTTATTCCACCACCGCTTCAGCGGAAATCACCTCTAGGAAAAATTAGGAAATATGGAGCTGTAGATTTCAATGGTAGAAAAGAAGATGATTCTTCAGCGGCTGAGTATTGGTTAGAAAGGACTAAAAGAGTCCTGCAGCAGCTCCATTGCACACCAGAACAGAGTTTGGAGTGTGCAGTTTCATTGTTACAAGAAGCTGCATATCGATGGTGGGATGTTGTAATCAAGGTAGTGCCACCAGCTGACGTAACTTGGGAATTCTTTCTGATAGAGTTCAGAAAGAAATATATTAGCTGTGTTCATGAAGAGAAACAGAAGAGGAGTGGTGATCAGCAAAAGAGGAAATTTGGACAGTCTAGTAATAAGAGGCCGAGAGAACAATTAAGTCAGACATTTGATCAAAGTAGGAGATCCAGACCCAGGCCTATACCTAGAAGAGATCAACCAGAAACACTAGTAGTGAGTGCGCCAGGACAAGCAACAAAATGTAGCCATTGTAACAAGTGGCATAAAGGTGAATGTAGGAGATTGACTGGAACCTGTTATAGATGTGGGGCCATAGACCATCGTCTGAAAGATTGTCCTAAGAGAAATTTACCACGGACCCAAACAGAGGTCGTGGAAGGACCAAGTACAACAGTAACACCACTTCGAAATGTCACCCAAGCCAGAGAGGAGCAAGAAGCCCCAAATGTGAATTTGAGGTAAAGTATCCTTCCCTTCTGATATGCCTAAGTGTATAATGATAGATTCGAAAAGACTAAAAAGTACCATATATATAAAAGAAGTAGACAGAGGGAGCAATAGGAAGGTAAAAGAATTATCCTAGATACCTAAACCCAGTAAATTTCGAGGACAAAATTTAAATTAGAGGGGAAGAATTGTAACACCCTCATTATAGCAATTACATACATTCTACTGTTCCGGTGACCGGTGTCGGTCCGGACAACTAGAACGTTCGGAAAAATATTTAAACTAAAGTGAGGAACCATAAATAACTCAAATATTAATAAGAAAAATTTAGTAAAAATTTTAGAAATAAAATACAACTAAGTTAAACGAGCCGGTGCCCTAGCGATGGGTGACCCAGTGGGAAGTTACGATTCTCCCAACTAGGAGCCCTAGACCCGGGAAAAAAATTATAAAATAATTTTTGGGACTCCAGAGAAGGGTCATTGAGGTTCTTATGATATTAGAATGCCAAGAAAATATTTAGAAAAATTTTTCAATCAGTACAGACAATTTTGACCCGTTAAGCCAAACGGAGGGCATTTTGGTCATTTCGCCTTCAGAGACGATTTTTGGCCGACTTGTCCAGTTGAGTAAATAATTATTATGACATAAAATATGAATAAATAATGCTAAAAATTGAATTGAAAATGAGTAGCAAAGAAAAGAAAAGAAAATGAATTAAAATTGCAATTTTGACCTCATGCTTATGTCACTAAGCAGTCTCACCAAATCACCTTGTGAAACATGTCCATAAACCAATTAAAATGAGTCAAATGGGCAGAAAATTGAAGTGAAAAAAAAAACAGCAGCCCTTTTCCTTCTTCTTCAAAACGTTTTACACCTCCTCCCTCACTCCTCCTTTAACAAACTTTCTAAAGCTTCAATTTCCATGCTTTCATCACCCCAAAACCCTAAGTCACCTTCACTAAAACTTATCCACACACCCTAAGGAAGCTCTAGGCAGCCACAAAGTGGAGAAATTTTAGAGTTTTCACAAGTTCAATAAGTTGAGCAAAGAGGTTAGTGCCTATTTATACAATATACTTCTTTTATTCCATGTTAGAGACTTGAAATAAGTGAGAATTTATAAATTAAATAAATAAAAGTTAAGTGTATGTACCCCATGGATTTTGGCTGCCCTAAGGAAGGAATAGGATTGAGTGTTTTTGATGGACTTGGAGTGAACTAGAAATCATGTTTAAAGTATATAAACATAAGGATATTGATTTAGTTAGTTAACTAGTGTAGTTTGTACAAAACCATGAATTTGAGCTAGGGTTTGGGAGTGAAAATTTGACTTTGCTTATGAAATTGTTAAATAACATTCTAATGGTCAATTAGTGACCATTTGAGGTAAGTTGACCATAATTAGGAGTGAACTATTGCATGGCAAAGTGAAATGGGCAGGCTGCCTAGTGATAGGAGCAGGGAGGCAGTGAGTCCAGCCTGTTTGGACTGCCATATCTTTGGCTGTGTTGGTCCAATTGGTGTTTGGCCAATTAGACATGAAACTAGACTTATAATGGCACAATTTTTCTGAAGAAACCATGCCCAAAAGGCCAAACCAAGTGGACCAAAAGTTGGCCCCAATTCGGATACCCTGCAACAGCACCTGCAGAAATGACCAAATGAATAGTAACTGTTCATTTGGCCATAACTCACTGTAGAAATGGTCAATTGACCTGAAATTTTTACAGCAACAAGATAAGACATAGACAAACAACTTTCATGAAGTAACCTATCCCAAATTATGGCCAGAACCTATCCAACAAGGCAGTGGAAATCACTGTTCATGGTACTATAGATTTGGTAAATTCTGCAGAATTGAAATCCGGCCAGCTGTGGTTTTTGGACCATATCTAGAGTTACAAAACTCCAAATGGAGTGATTCAAAAAAGGAAATTCAACTAGACAAAATAAGGAACAACTTTCATGTTTACCATTTCCTCAAATTCCCACTACAACAGGATCCAATGGAACAGTAAATTTGGGTCACAAAAACTGAAAATTCTGTTCTCTTGGTTTTAGGTTTGGAAATGGATTTGGTGGTTAATTCCAACAAGTTTTAAACGTAAAATGTGGTACATTGGGGGTGCTAAAACCAATGTACCTATTTTCTATCCAAAAGTCAACATTTTCGTTGACCCATGAGGTGAATAGTGATACCAAAACTTGAAATTCAAAATTTGAAATTAGAAATGCATCTAGGGGACTTTAAATTGCAATTGGCAATTAATACTAGCAAATGTAAAACTCAAAATGTGGTATCTTGGAGAACTTAGGTTCAATAAATTTATTATGTATTAAAAAGTCAACATTTTGGTTGACTAGTAAGGTGAATAGTAATCAAAATAATTAGCAAACTAATATGAAGACCTAGAACCAATTCTAAGCTTAAATGCTTATGCTTAGAATTGTATGACAAATGTGGACTATACATCCTAGTCAAAATTGTTAAAAAAAGAAATTAAGGCCATAAATTTGAAATCCATGAAATATTCATGGATTACTTGAAACATGAAAAATAAGTCACCTAATTGATGTGAATAGATAGTTAGGGCTTATATGCCCATCACAAATGGAATTCATGAAATATTAGTAACTCAACTTGAAATATAAAATTTGTAATTACATAAGTAGATTCTTGAATGTATAAATGAGAAAAGGGAAAATGTTTTGAATACAATGGTACATGTGAACCATTGTTTAGAATTGTGATTAATATGAATAACATAATGAATGAATAAATGAACCATATTAATGTATGAATGAGACATTAGTTCTCATTATTGTAGAGAGGAGAAGTATTTTAAGTACAATGGTATAAAAGGATAATTGATGTGAATTGTGATCATATAAATGATCAAATGAATGTATGAATTATAATTGAAATTTATCATGAAATAATGAAGTCATAAAACACAATATATTAATATTTTATGATATTATGTGCCCGTGTATTGCCTAGACATGTGTGTCAGATTGGATAGTTTGGCATGCCAATAGGGTATTGTTTTAGCAGTACTGCGAAAGGTTTTGTGCCTATATTCATGGCTTTATGCCCGTATTCATGGCTTTATGCCAACATTTATGGCTTTTATGCCCGATTGTGTTATCATGGCCCTTTTAGCCATACTGACTGCATACGTGGTTGACGTTCTGCGTCCCATGGTATGACGGCCCGAGGCACCGCGGTGTCCAGTGCCAACGACCCGTTATCCAGTTTAGTCAGCCTGTCATAGGTTACTTGGGCAGTGAAATTTATTGAGATAAGTTAAGAATATTAGCAATTAAAAATATTAGAAAGTAAATAAAATAAATGAGTAAGATGTCTTAAAATAAATTAGAATAGTTATTTATTAGAAAGAATCGAAATGAACTGGACCGATATCAAAATTTACTTATTATGAAACAATCTGAGACAACCTAGCAAGTATAGAGGAAATGCTAAAAGATTAGCAAAGAAAATTATAACATAAATAAATATTGCAAATGTGACTTATATGATAATATAAGCATATATTTATTATTTTTAAATCATTTTTCTTTGTACATTATTTCTGTACATTGGCGAAATAAACACTTTCAAAGAAGACTAAATTAAGATAAAACATATCAAATTTTAGAAACCGCATGTGAAGTATAAATAAATCTTAATTATTTAAATTATGTTTTATTTCTATCTTTATTTGTATATTATTTCCTTGTTATATTATTGCACCACTAAGCAGCAATGCTTAGCGCGATGGAATTGTTTCCTCACGCAGGTACTGAAGTTAAAGCCTAGCAAATACTAAATAGAGATTTTGGAGATTCGATCTGTAGAGTATTCAAGGTTGTCACCTCCTCAGCAATGCATGTAGATAGGGCTCACATTAAGCATATCTTGTATTTTGTGTATGTTATTTATTTCTTATATTGTAATGTAAATTAGCAAATTGTAATTAATTTGTATATCATGTAAATTAATGATCTATTTAATTATTGCATATGATCTAAATTAATGCAAATTTGAGAATTTTGCTATAAGAATGGAGCATGAATGAATTTGTACAAATGAGTATAGATTTGAATTACATAATGATTTTTCAAATGATGATATGAGTGTGGAAATGATTATGAAATTGAAATGTATGGATAAGATTTTATTTTAGAAATATTGTTGAATTTCAAACAGGTGAATATTGAAATACGCCAAACGATAATAAAATAGGGGAAACTCCGCTGGTTTCTCCATTGAAAAATAATTGATATTAAATTAAATGAATTCAAAATTATTTAAGAAAAATAAGGTAAGATAAGTTAGGGTGCTCCGGCACCGATTGTAGCATGCCTTGCTCGGCTACACTGTAGCCGGGTGGGGGTGTTACAAGACAAGGGGTTCATATGCCCCAGTGTGTCATCGTGGGGAGCTTCGGTACTATTTGTATAGAAGAAAGATGGGACACTGAGGTTATGTGTTGACTACTAACAGTTAAATAGAGTAACAGTGAAGAACAAGTATCCATTGCCTAGAATTGATGATCTGTTTGATCAGTTGAAGGGAGTCGGTGTATTTTCTGAGAATGATCTCAGATCAGGGTATCATCAGCTAAGGGTTAAGGATGCAAATGTGCTTAAGACTGCATTTAGAACCTTGTATGGGCATTATGAATTCTTAGTGATGCCATTTGGGTTAACAAACGCTCCAGCAGCATTCATGGACCTTGTGAACTGTATCTTCCATCCATACTTAGATCAGTTTGTAGTGGTCTTCATTGATGACATCTTGGTGTATTCCAAGGATAAATCAGAACATGATGAGCATTTGAGAATTGTTCTGCAGACTCTAAAAGAGAAGAAACTGTATGCTAAATTGTCCAAGTGTGAGTTCTAGTTCAATGAGATTGCATTCCTTGGACATATAGTATCAGCTGAAGGGATTAGAGTGGATCCCAAGAAGATTAAAGCAATGATGGAATGGAAGCCTCCCAGAAATACAACTAAGATAAGAAGTTTCTTGGGATTAGCTGGATATTATACAAGATTTGTAAAGGGATTTTCCCTGATAGCTGCTCCAATGACCAAATTACTACACAAGAATATGAAATTTGACTGGAATGACAAGTGTCAGGCTAGTTTTGAGAGGCTGAAGGCTATGTTGACAGAGGCACTAGTGTTAACACAGCCAATGTCTAGAAAAGACTTTGTAGTCTACAGTGATGCCTCACACAATGGGTTAGGGTGTGTACTCATGCAAGAAGGGAAAGTGGTCGCATATGCTTCCAAGCAGTTAAGGCCACATGAAAAGAATTACCCTACTCATGATTTAGAGTTAGCAACAATTATCTTCGCATTGAAGATATGGAGGCATTACTTGTATCGAGAAAAATGCTACATACACACAAACCATAAGAGTCTGAAGTATCTGCCAACCCAGAAGGAACTTAATTTGAGACAGAGGCGATGGATTGAATTCCCGAAAGATTATGATTGTGTGATTAACTACCACCCTGGGAAGGAAAATGTAGTCGCTGAAGCTTTAAGCAGAAAATCTATTGTAGCATTAAGATCTCTGAATGCCTAACTGTCCTTAACTCATGATGGAGTTATTTTGGCTGAGTTACAAGTGAAGCAAAATCTGTTACAACAGATACAGGATGGGCAGAAGACAGATGAGAAATTAATGGTTGTTATGGGTAAAATCACTGAAGGGAAGGAAACTGAATATGAAGTGAAAGAAAATAGGTGCCTGTACTATAAAGAAAGTGTGTGTGTTTCAGATGATAAAGAATTGAAAACCAGTATTCTGAGAGAAGCACATAACAGTGTGTATGCTATGCACCCAGGAAGCACAAAAATGTACCATGACCTAAAACTCTGATACTGGTGGCCAGGTATGAAGAAGGACATAGTTGACTATGTAACTAGATGCCTGACATGTCAGCAATTCAAAGCAAACATCAAGTTCCATCAGATTTGTTACAGCCCATAAACATACCTGAATGGAAATGGGACCAAGTCACTATGGACTTTGTCAGTGGTCTACCTCTCACTCAGAAGAAGCATGATGCTGAAGGAACAGAAGCGTGAAAAACACAAGTTTATACCATTGAATTCAAAAATTTTCACCTAGGGTCACATGCACCATGCAAGATTTATTTTTACCTATTTGATTTCAATGATAAACAACATATTAAAACTCTTTTAATATGTTTTTGGATCTGTATTTGCCATTTAAGATTTTAAAATTAATCAGATTAATTTTAGAACCCTAGATTAAATCAAGAACGATTACACTAACCTCTTGATGCACTGCAGCGTGTCTGCGCCTTTGAGATTCATCTTCAGGACACCAGATGTTGTCCCTCTAGCTTGTCCACACCAAGAACACCTATGGCAGCCCTTGAACAGCTTCTAAAGCTTTTTCTATTAATTAGAAATTCAATTTCTGTCTTTTAAGATATTAGAGATGTAAACAGGACACTAGAAACAATTTCTAGTGTTCTTAATTCAAGAGATTGATGGCTAATCTCTTTGAATTGATGAGAGATGAAGAAGAATAGATGAAAACCCTCAAATTGGCGTGACAAAGGAGAGGAGTGGCTGCTGGTTATTTTTTCTTTTCATAACCACACTTAAATAGCTAGGTTAACACATTAAACCCTTGCCACATGTCACCCTTTGATTAGCTCTAGGTTTAAGTGACCCAATCACATTGTGCCAAGTGTCAAACCTATATTTAATCTTGATTTTAATCATCTTACATGATTAAAAAAAAACATTTGGCAAGCTTATGTGTAATCCCATGTGTCACCATCTCATGGTGCCACTTGTCACACTGTGAAATGACCAAAATGCCCATGTGTCTTAATTTTGAGTTCTTAACCCAAAATAATTATTTTCTTCTTCTAATTAATTTATATCAAATATAAATTAATTAATTAATCTCTATTATTTAATTTCTCATCAATTAAATTCATATTTAAACATTTTAAATATAAATTTAATTTACACTACACATCCAATAATCTAGATTTGGTTTCAAGTCATTCTAGGGACTTTGCAATTTAATTGCAAACCAAACCTATTTAATTAATCAATTAAACTCTTTAATTAATTAATTAAATCATATTTAAATAGGTGATAACTTGTGTATGTGTGTGACTTACTAGGCTCATCACTAATTGGCAATGAGACATGATATCAACTCTTAATATCATCAGAACTCTTTCTTACCATAAATGATTTCTCTAAATCATTTTATGAACCTCATAGACCATGGTTAACACCTAGCATAGAATGCCATGGCCACCCATTTAGTAATAAGGTTTACCTTATATGAACCTATAATCATATGTTACCATGCACTAGTATCTCTCTGTTACAAAATCCCAACTCAAGCTGGAGTCATGATTTATGTCAAACTCCATTTACTATGAATATTATGTTCTCTTTTAATTCCAGTTCTTGATTAAAAGATTTTCTCATCAGAAACTCTTTTCTGAATAAATCTATCTGTCCTGGCCAGGAACTTGAAATATCAAGAACAATTAAATGAACATAGGATTTTATCTCTATTTACTTAGAGGAACAGATTCCATCTTGATCAACACCTACCTCCATATATAACTAGTAGGAGCCAACACATGCCCATATACCCATACATAGTACAAGTATGAAAGCAGTATCAAACTCAAACTACCTATATACAAGATAACTATGCTATCTCAGGTCTAAAGATTATATGCAATGATATGATTTATGACAAAACATTGACAAGAGTAAACTCCATGTGCTTGTCATAAGTGTCACTGGTTCGGCCTACTTATCATTTATAAGTGCCTATCATGTTTGTGATATGGCATGAGACTCACCATTCCATCTTATTTATATCTCATATAAATAACTTGGGAACAAACATGAATACAATCTTTCTGGATAAGTCATGTCCTTATTATGAAGTATCCTCGATTGTGAACCTATTTATGATATTTTGTACTAGAAATATTGTCACTCATATTCTTAACAACTTAAGAATAATATTTATAACAAAATATCAATGGACCTTTTCTATTACACATAAATATCTTATGTAAACGGAAAAATGGAAATGCTTTTTATTAATAAAATATGTACAAGATACATACTATATGATATGCTCTAGGACATACTACTAACATATGCAGTATGGGTGATTGTGGATAGGTTGAACAATTCAGCACATGTTCTGCCAGTCAGAATTGACTACTCACTAGAAAAGCTAGCAGAATTGTATATCAGTGAGATAGTTAGACTACATGGAATTCCGCTTTCCATTATATTTGATAGAGACCCGAGGTTTACCTCTAGATTTTGGAAGAAATTACAAGAGTCCTTGGGCACACAATTGTTAGTAGTATGCCCTAGAGCATATCATTTAGTATGTATCTTGTACATGTTTTTATTAATAAAAGGCATTTCCACTTTTCCGTTTACATAAGATATTTATGTGTAATAGAAAAGGTCCATTGATATTTTGTTAGAAATTCTATTCTTAAGTTATTGAGAATATGAGTGACAGTATTTCCACTACAAAGTATCATAAATAGGTTCACAATCGAGGATACTTCAAAATAAGGACATGACTTATCCAGAAAGATTGTATTCATGTTTGTTTCCAAGTTATTTATATGAAATATAAATAAGATGGAATGGTGAGTCTCATGCTATATGACAAACATGATAGGCACTTATAAATAATAAGTAGGCTGAACCAGTGACACTTATGACAAGCACATGGAGTTTACTCTTGTCAATGTTCTGTCATAAATCATATTAGTGCATATAATCTTTAGACCTAAGATAGTACAGTTATCTTGTATATAGATAGTTTGAGTTTGATATTGCTTTCATACTTGTACTGTGTATGGGTATATGGGCATGTGTTGGCTCCTACTAGTTATATATGGAGGTAGGTGTTGATCAAGATAGAATCTGTTCCTCTAAGTAAATAGGGATAAAATCCTATATCATTTAATTATTCTTGATGTTTCAAGTTCCTGGCCAGGACAGATAGATTTAATCAGAAAAGAGTTTTTGATGAGAAAATCTTTTTAATCATGAACTGGAATTAAAAGAGAACATAATATTCATAGCAAATGGAGTTTGACATAAACCATGACTCCAGCTTGAGTTGGGATTTTGTAACAGAGAGATTCCAATGCATGGTAACATATGATTATAGGTTCATTTAAGGTAAACCTTATTACTAATTGGGTGGCCATGGCATGCTATGCTAGGTGTTAACCATGGTCTATGAGGTGCATAAAATGATTTAGAGAAATCATTTATGGTAAGAAAGAGTTATGATGATATTAAGAGTTGATATCAAATCTCATTGCCAATTAGTGATGAGCCTAGTAAGTCACACACATACACAAGTTATTACCTAATTAAATATGATTTAATTAATTAATTAATTAATTAATTAAAGAGTTTAATTGATTAATTAAACAGGTTTGGTTTGCAATTAGATTGCAAAGTCCCTAGCATGACTTGAAACCAAATCTAGATTATTGGATGTATAGTATAAGTTAAATTTATACTTAAAGTGTTTAAATATGAATTTAATTAATGAAAAGTTAATTAATAAAGATTAATTAATTAATTTATATTTGATATAAATTGATTAGAAAAAGAGAAATAATTATTTTGGGTTAAGAACCAAAAATTAAGACACAGGGGCATTTTGGTCATTTGACAGGGTGACATGTGGCACCATGAGATGGTGACATATGGCATTACACATAAGCTTGCCAAATGTCTTTTAATCATGTAAGATGATTAAAATTAAGATTAAATATAGGTTTGACACTTGGCATAATGTGATTGGGTCAATTAAACCTAGAACCAATTAAAGGGTGACATGTGGCAAGGGTTTAAGTGGTGACCTAGCTATATAATTGTTGTTATGAAAAAATAAAATATACAAGCTGCTGCCTCCCATTGTGTGCCGCCACCCTTGAGACTCATATTCTCTCTTCCTCTTCATCTCTCTTCTATTCCAAGAGATTAGCAAACAATCTCTTAAATTAAAAATACTAGAAATCGTTTCTTATGTCCTGTTTACATATTTAATCTCTTAAAAGGCAGAACCTAATTTTCTAAATAATAGAAAAAGCTTTAGAAGTTGTTCAAGGGCTGCCATAGGTGTTCTTGGTGTGGACAAGCTAGAGGGACAACATCTGGTATCCTGAAGATGAATCTCAAAGGTGCAAATACACTGCAGTGCATCAAGAGGTTAGTGTGTTTGTTCTTGATTTAATCTAGGGTTCTAAAATTAATCTGATTAATTCTAAAATCTTAAATGGAAAATACAGATCCAAAAACATATTAAAAGAGTTTTAATATGTTGTTTGTCATTGAAATCAAATAGATAAAAATAAATCTTGCATGATGCATGTGACCCTAGGTGAAAATTTTTGAATTCAATGGTATAAGTTTGTATTTTTCATGCTTTCGCTCCTTCAATTGGTATCAGAGCCACTATATTTTCCATTTAGATTGTTGATCATATGATTTAATTGTGTATTTTGATCATGAGATGATTTATCCATTGCTGGTTGCAATGGATATGTGGCGGCATGCTTGAAGAACACCATCAATGGTGCGCATGGTTTGGCTTCATGAGTGGCACAAAGGTTTGGCTTTTTAATTTACAATTGTTGTATGATCTAAAAGCTCATCCTATGTCTAATTAAATTGTTTAATTAGAATTTTAATCACACAATTAAATTTTGATTCAAATCTGAATTTTAAAAATTGTTTGAATATGATTCAAATCTGAATTTTAAAAGTTGTTTGAATAATATTCAGATCGGAATTTTTAAAATTTTTTTTGAATATGATTCAAATCTGTTTTTTTAAAAGTTGTTTGAATGTGAATTAAATCTGAATTTTTAATGTTGCTTGAATGTGATTCAAATTTGAATTTTTAAATTTGTTTGAATGAGATTCAAATATGAATTTTTAAATTTATTTGAATCATATTCAAATCTGAATTTTTAAGTTGAATATGAGATATTCAATTTAATTTAAGTATGTATGTTTTATTCAATTGTTAAATAGTGATATGCATGATGGATGATCATGGACTATAAAAGACCAATGTGATTGGATTTATTTCTTTTATGTTTCTTTGGGATTGTAAATTAATTAATTTATTTTAATTTATTTTGGGCATGTATTATTAAGGTTGTAATAATTTTTAGGTTGTCATTTCATTTATTTAAGTTCTTGTAAATTCGCCTTGGTATGCCAAGGATTACTATGTAATATTGGATTGCAACAAGTTCAAGGAGGTCAAGAGCATTGGTGGGACCAGTGGGAGAAATTCAAGATCAAGTATTGATTATGTATTCCTTCAGCAACTCTTGTAAAATGAATGAATGAAATACACCTAGGAATACCCTGATTCAATTCTTGGTGGCTCAGAATTGAATCCCTTAGAAAGTCCATGATCATACCATATTTACTGCTTTTCCATGAGTGCGTGAGATGTATGGGAATGTATGCAATTATATGATATATGCATGCTAAATGGATAATGTGCAAAGTGAGACCTTAATAGTAATTAGGATGACCATAAAATCTTTCAAACAAATGGTTAAGTTGGAAAAAGCTATAATTCAAGTAATTATAACATGGGCCCTCCATTGGGGCAATTATTTTAAGAAATTTTAAATAGTTGCATAAGATGCAATTAATTTAAGAGATTTTCTTAAGAATAATTGTTAAGCATGAGATGTTGTAAATATGTAAATGGTTTGGTGGCCAATATTGGATGTACCTGAGGACATTAAAATTATTTACATAATTACTGGCTCAATGGGATCAACTTAACTAATGCAAGATAAGTCAATAATGGATGTACCTGAAATTTTGCGCATTAGGGGCTAGGTAAAGGATTGAACCTCACATGAGATGTGATGGGCAAGGAGTTGCTCACTTATAGTTTATTATAATTCTAATAATGGATGTACCTGAGGATGATAAATAGAATTATAAGAATTCAATCACCCACTAGAAATCCATCCAACTAGGATTTCTGTTTTCTACTTTGGAAGTGTAGGATTCGCTAAGTTAGTAGGAGGACCAATTTGATTAAAAGACCATAATCATTTTGGTTAATTACTTGATACATTTACTAATTACTATGGTTATTTTTCTGCAGTTAATTTTTTGATAATAATGAGCACAGAACAACCACCGCCATCCAATATCCTTGCAAGCATACTTGATCGCAATAGGTTGACAGGACCTAACCTCTCTGATTGGCTAAAAAATTTGAAACTTCTCCTGAACCTTGAACATATAGGATATGTTCTAGATTCAAATGTTCCTGGTCCCTTACCTCTGGAGGCCACGTAAGAGGAACATGAAACTTTGGACAAGTGGAAGGAGCATGATATGAGAGCTAAGAGTTACATGCTTGCTTCCATGAGTAATGAGTTACAGAAGCAGCATGAGAACATGCAGAGTGCGAGTGAGATCCTCCTTCACCTACAAGTGTTGTATGGTGAGCACAGTAAGAATGCTAGGTATGAGATATCTAGGCAGCTGTTCCGCATGAGGATGTCTAAGGGACAGAATGTTGGGGATCATGTCCACAAGATGATTCGACTGATTGAGCAGTTGGAACATCTTCACTTTAACATGGATTTCCAACTACAGACAATTTGATCCTTCAGTCCCTTCTTGAGTCTTTTGGGAATTTTGTGACAAATTTCCATATGACTAAATAGGAATGCACCTTAGTTGGTTTACTCAACATGCCGGTTATTGCCCAAAAGAATATATCGGGCAATAAAGGAAAAGAGGTAGCTTTGATTGTATCTTCTTCTACTGGAAAGTCCAGTAAGAATAAGGGCAATAAGAAAAAGAAATCTCAGATTCCTGGTCCTTTCAATAAAATAGCTAAACAGAAAAGGAAGACTAAAGCTGATGAAGGCAAAGGAAAGTGCTTCCACTACCAGAAGGATGGGCACTAGAATAGGAACTGCCCAGAGTATAGCAATTTAAAAGAACGCAATGCCATAGTGAAAATAAACTCAAGTTCAAAATATATTTGGCACTTAAGGTTATGTCATGTTACAGAAGATAGGATTATAAAACTAGAGAAAATGGGGATTTTATCCTCATTGGGCTCAGAGCCCACTCCAACTTGTGAATCTTGTCTTCAGGGCAAAATGACTAGATCACCCTTTGTTGGACAAGGGCTAAAAGCCAAAAAATATTTTGGATCTAATACATAGCGATGTATGTGGTCCATTTAAGGAATTGGCTAGAGGCAGTTTTCATTACTTTTTACTGATAATAAATCAAGGTTTGGGTATTTGTATTTGATGAAATACAAACATGAATCTTTTGAAAAGTTCAAAGGATTTAAATCTAAAGTAGAAAATCAAACAGGAAAGAGTATTAAAGCTCTTCGATCAGATCGTGCAGGTGAATATTTGAGTACTGAATTTGATGAATACTTGAAAGAGCATGGCATTGTTTCCCAGCTGACTCCTCCAGGAACGCCACAGCTGAATGGTGCACCTGAAAGGAGAAATCATACCCTATTGGATATGGTACGTAGTATGATGAGCTATACAGATATACCAATCTCCTTTTAGGGATTTACATTAGAATCAGCTTTGTATATTCTGAATAGGATTCCATCAAAATCAGTTTCTTCCACACCTTATGAGATATGGCATAGAAGAAAATCAAATCTTAAACATGTTAAGATTTGGGGTTGTCCAGCTTATATCAAAAAGCTGAACACTGATAAATTGGAAACCAGATTAGAAAAGGGTTGATTTGTTACATATCCAAAAGATAGTTTTGGATATTATTTTTATTTTCCTAAATCACAAAAGGTTGTGGTGAGTAGAGATGTCACATTTCTTGGACAACAGTTTCTTCAAGAAGGAGGCAAAGGAAGGCAAATAAAGTTGGAATTAGAGAATTCTGACCGACCAACAGATCAGATGGATATATATCCATGTAGTAAACCTACACCCATTGATGAAACATCTATAGCTGTTCCTCGTAGAACAACCAGGGTATCTCACCTACCAGTGAGATATGGTTTCCTTCATGAAGAATAACAAGAGTTGTCTACTCATGAAGGAGTAGATCATGGAGATGATCTACTTACCTGTGAAGAAGCTATATCAGATATAGACTCTTCAAAATGGATTGATGCTATGAAATCTGAAATTGATTCCATGTATAAGAATCAAGTTTGGGATCTTGTTGACCCACCTGAAGGTATTGTACCTATAGGGAACAAATGGGTTTTCAAGAAGAAAATTGGTTCTGATGGAAAGGTAGAGACCTATAAGGCAAGGCTAGTAGCGAAAGGGTTTCACCAAAGGCAAGGAATCGACTATGAGGAGACTTTCTCGCCTATTGCCATGCTTAAATCAATTAGGATTCTATTAGCAATAGCTGCATACTATGATTATGAGATTTGGCAGATGGATGTCAAAACAACTTTTCTCAATGTATACATTGAAGTAAACATTTTCATTGAACAACCTAGGGGCTTTGAATCCCAATATGGTTCCAAGGTATGCAAGCTAAAGCGATCCATTTATGGGTTGAAGCAAGCTTCGAGGAGTTGGAACATCCGTTTTGATGAAGCCATTAAATCCTTTGGTTTTATCAAAAATGAGGATGAGCCATGTGTACATAAAAAGGTTAGTGACAGTGCTATCACTTTCCTTGTCTTATATGTGGATGACATACTATTGATGGGTAATGACACAGGTATATTGACAACTGTAAAGGTATGATTGTCAAATACATTCTCCATGAAATACTTAAGAGAGGCAACCTATATTCTTGGGATTCGCATCTATAGAAATAGAGCAAAAAGAATAATTGGTTTATCCCAAAGTTTATACTTGGAAAATGTGTTAAAGAGGTTTAACATGCTTGATTCCAAGAGAGGATTGTTACTAGTGAGACATGGTATCCATCTTTCGAAAGAGATGTCTCCAAAGACACCTGAAGAAAGAGATAAGATGGCCAGGATTCCATATGGTTCGGCTATTGGAAGTTTAATGCATGCAATGTTGTGCACTAGGCCAGATATCACATATGCTGTTAGTTTGACTAGCAGGTATCAATCCAATCTAGGTTTGGAACACTGGATAGCTGTCAAGAATATCCTTAAGCACTTGAGAAGAACTAAGGATTTATTCTTGATCTATGGAGGTGGAGACTTGCAATTGGATGGTTATACTGATTCTGATTTCCAATCAGATATCGATGATAGAAAGTCTACCTCTGGATATGTGTTCATTTGTAATGGAGGTGCAGTTAGTTGGAAGAGTTCCAAACAGAGCACGACTGTAGATTCCACAACCGAGGCTGAGTATATTGCTGCATCAGATGCTGCAAAGGAAGCTGTTTGGATAAAGAAGTTCAAGACAGAACTTGCAGTAGTTCCTTCCATTGAGTCAACAGTTCAACTACACTATGAAAACAATGGAGCAGTCATACAGGCTAAGGAAGCAAGGTCTCACCAAAAATTCAAACACATAGAAAGGCGCTACCACAATATCAGAGAAATAGTTGGGCAAGCTGATATAGCCATGCAGAAAAAAGCATCAGCTAAAAATCCAGCTGATCCATTCACTAAGCCTATGCCACAGACTCAGCTAGACCGACATCTTTAGAAGATGGGTCCAAGATATTGTAATGAATGGCTCTAGTGCTAATGGGAGATTGTTAGTAGTATGCCCTAGAGCATATCATTTAGTATATATCTTGTACATGTTTTTTATTAATAAAAGGCATTTCCACTTTTCCGTTTACAAAATATATTTATGTGTAATAGAAAATGTCCATTGATATTTTATTAGAAATTATATTCTTAAGTTGTTAAGAATATGAGTGACAGTATTTCTAGCATAAAGTATCATAAATAGGTTCACAACCGAGGATACTTCATAATAAGGACATGACTTATCCAGAAAGATTGTATTCATGTTTGTTCCAAAGTTATTTTTATGAGATATAAATAAGATGAAATAGTGAGTCTCATGCCATATAACAAATATGATAGGCACTTATACATGATAAGTAGGTCGAACCAGTGACACTTATGACAAGCACATGGAGTTTACTCTTGTCAATGCATTGTCATAAATTATATCAGTGCATATAATCTTTAGACCTGAGATAGCACGGCTATCTTCTATATAGGTGGTTTGAGTTTGATACTGCTTTCATACTTGTACTGTGTATGGATATATGGGCATGTGTTGGCTCCTACTAGTTATATATGGAGGTAGGTGTTGATTAAGATGGAATCTGTTCCTTTAAGTAAATAGAGATAAAATACTATATTCATTTAATTGTTCTTGATGTTTCAAGTTCCTGGCCAGGACAGATAGATTTAATCAGATAAGAGTTTTTTATGAGAAAATCTTTTAATCAAGAATTGGAATTAAAAGAGAACATAATATTCATAGCAAATGTCACACCTTACCCCTCTGTAAGGTATAACATGATTCCGTAGAATACCTAATGAACTACCAAACTTCACCTACCAATAACTCATTAAGTATCCTACAAAGGATTTTAAAAAAAAAAATTTCTTACTTTTATAAGTGGTGGGTATTTTCTAATAGGTATTAAAACATTTAATTAAAGTTAAAAACTAGTTAAAATTTTTGGCCTATTTTATTTTTCCGCAAATTTTATAAAAATTTTGACAGAGTGCCGTTTGTATTTTGAGAAAATAGTTCTTCAAATTCCTGTAAAAAAGCACTTCTAATAAATTGTCTCAATAACTTCTTCAATTTCACAACCATCCCAATCAATTTCAACATCATTTATCAATTTCCAAAAATTCAAATCCACAATTTTCAATTCAAATATCATCCAAAATATTACTAATTACTTTTATTCAAATTAAAATAAAATACTTCCATTCATATGTAATTAAATGTAAAACAATTTATATACGTCATACTAAAAATTTAAATTAGGAAAAATCCAAACTAAAATTTATTACAAGTTTTATACAACTCCAAACAACTTTATACAACTGCTCATAACTAATTTTATATGTCCATACAGTTACATACATTTACATACATCAAAATAATTTTTACAATCAGGGTATAAAATATACCCGATAGACTTTAGAGTAGGTAGCTTCTCTGTCCTCAGCAGCTCACTCTGCTGCTCTTCTAGTCTCTATATCTGCGACAGCAATAACAGCCATCGCTGAGTACTAGGACTCAGTGGTGCACAACATACTAAAATAATCTTTATGCAGAATTTAAATCATATTTATTCAAAAATTGAACTGAACATGAGAATTAAATACAAAAAATGAATTATGAGATTTTAATCCAAACAATTTCATTTCAAAGTGTCAAAACCAATTTCATAAAACCCACAGTTATATCATGCCATTCGAAACAAATATCATCTTAATAGCCAGAGGATTATGAGAAGTCACATCACAAGGCTAGCTAGCTCAAATATGTGGAAACCCATTCCTTTTCTTCTTCTACTGGCACACACCTCAACACTTCAGCCAGAAAAGGAATCAAAATTTGAAACTGATTTCCCCCGCTAGTCATGCTAGTGAGGTATTCAAATATATGGTCATGACACTGTGGTTTCAAAACTTATCTTAATATTTTACTAAAAATTTATGCCATCTCAAATATACACAAATAACTTTCAACAATTTAAATCAAAAGCATAATAAATATTTCATCACAATGATGTCACAATTCAATATTTCACTTTATTCAAAACAATATGCAGAAGAAAATTTACAGAAATTCTACATTGTGCACAAACCTTATATGAGTAACCTCTTGGCCTTGACTCGACATCTTGGGTTCCTTCTCGGTATTCTTTTCCACCGAAACACACAGTTTCATAGTGTTTTAGTATCATAACTTAGCATAAATCCAAAAATAAATTAAAATTCACTTTTACCTAGCTCTAATGTGCTAAACTTGACGTTCTTTAAAATTTGCGTTTCGGGGTTACTATTCATGATACTATTCAAGTCAATTTGTTGACTTTCTAAGGCTTAATAGGTATGGGAATTCCAACTTCACCCACATACCACATTTTGGTTACTAAATTTGTTAGTTTTGGTTGTTTACTCAAATTCTAAGTCTTTTA